>NW_026610718.1:0-135000 GCF_029499605.1 Hyla sarda
CGCTCGCTTGCTCGCTCGCATATCTGGTTCGCTCGCTCTCATATCTTACTCGCTCCGTCTCATGTCTGGCTCGCTCGCTCTCATATCTGGCTTGCTCGCTTGCTCTCATATCTGGCTCGCTCGCTTGCTCTCTTGTCTGGCTCGCTCTCTTATCTGGCTCGCTCGCATATCTTGCGCGCTCACTCTCAAATCTGGCTCGCTTGCTTGCTCTCATATCTGGCTAGCTCGCTTGCTCTCATATCTGGCTAGCTCGTTTGTTCTCTTGTCTTGCTCGCTCTCTTATCTGGCTCGCTCGCTCTCATATCTGGCTGGCTCGCTCGCTCTCATATCTGGCTCGCTCGCTTGCTCTCATATCTGGCTCTCTTGCTCTCATATCTGGCTCGCTCGCTTGCTTAATTGTCTGGCTCGCTCTCTTTTCTGGCTCGCTCGCATATCTCGCTCGCTCGCTCTCACATCTGGCTCGCTCGCTTGCTCTCAAATGTGGCTTGCTCGCTTGCTCTCATGTCTGGCTCGTTCGCTCTCATATCTGGCTCGCTCGCTTTCATATCTTACTCGCTCGCTCTCATGTCTGGCTCCCTCGCTCTCATATCTGGCTTGCTCTCATATCTGGCTCGCTCGCTTGCTCTCCTGTCTGGCTCGCTCTCTTATCTGACTCGCTCGCATATCTGGCTCGCTCGCTCTCAAATCTGGCTCGCTCGCTTGCTCTCATATCTGGCTAGCTCGCTTGCTCTCATATCTGGCTAGCTCGCTTGCTCTCTTGTCTTGCTCGCTCTCTTATCTGGCTCGCTCGCTCTCATATCTGGCTGGCTCGCTTGCTCTCATATCTGGCTCGCTCGCTTGCCCTCATATCTGGCTCTCTTGCTCTCAGATCTGGCTCGCTCGCTTGCTTAATTATCTTGCTCGCTCTCTTATCTGGCTTGCTCTCTCTCACATCTGGCTTGCTCGCTGCTCTCTTGTCTGGCTCGCTCTCTTATCTGGCTCGCTCGCATATCTTGCTCGCTCGCTCTCACATCTGGCTCGCTCTCTTGCTCTCAAATGTGGCTAGCTCGCTTGCTCTCTTGTCTTGCTCCCTCTCTTATCTGGCTCGCTCGCTCTCATATCTGGCTGGCTCGCTTGCTCTCATATCTGGATCGCTCGCTTGCTCTCTTGTCTGGCTTGCTCTCTTATCTGGTTTGCTCACTAGCATATCTGGCTCGCACGCTTGCTCTCTTGTCTGGCTTGCTCTCTTATCTGGCTCGCTCGCTTTCATATCTGGCTCGCTCGCTTGCTCTCATGTCTGGCTCGCTTGCTCTCATGTCTGGCTCGCTCTCATATCTGGCTTTCTCACTTGCTCTCTTGTCTGGCTCGCTCTCTTATCTGGCTCGCTCGCATATCTGGCTCGCTCGCTCTCACATCTGGCTGGCTCGCTTGCTCTCATTCCTGGCTGGCTCGCTTGCTCTCATATCTGGCTCGCTCGCTTGCTCTCTTGTCTGTCTCACTCTCTTTTATGGCTCGTTTGCATATCTGGCTCGCTCGCTTGCTCTCATATCTGGCATGCTCGCTCACTCTCACATCTGGCTTGCTCGCTTGCTCTCATATTCGGCTCGCTCGCTTGCTCTCATATCTGGCACGCTCGCTTGCTCTCTTGTCTGGCTCGCTCTCTTATCTGGCTCGCTCGCATAACTGGCTCGCTCGCTCTCAAATCTGGCTCGCTCGCTTGCTCTCATATCTGGCTAGCTCGCTTGCTCTCTTGTCTTGCTCGCTCTCTTATCTGGCTGGCTCGCTCTCATATCTGGCTGGCTCGCTTGCTCTCATATCTGGCTCGCTCGCTTGCTCTCTTGTCTGGCTCGCTCTCTTATCTGGCTTGCTCGCATATCTGGCCCCGCTCGCTCTCATATCTGGCTTGCTCTCATATTTGGCTAGCTCGATTTCTCTCTTGTCTTGCTCGCTCTCTTATCTGGCTCGCTCGCTCTCATATCTGGCTGGTTCGCTTGCTCTCATATCTGGCTCGCTCGCTTGCTCTCTTGTCTGTCTCGCTCTCTTATCTGGCTTGCTCGCTAGCATATCTGGCTTGCACGCTTGCTCTCTTGTCTGGCTTGCTCTCTTATCTGGCTCGCTCGCTCTCATATCTGGCTCGCTCGCTTGCTCTCATATCTGGCTCGCTCGCTTGCTCTCTTGTCTGGCTCGCTCTCTTATCTGGCTCGCTCACATATCTGGCTCGCTCGCTCTCACATCTAGCTGGCTCGCTTGCTCTCATATTTTGCTCGCTCGCTTGCTCTCTTGTCTGGCTCGCTCTCTTATCTGGCTCGCTCTCATATCTGGCTCGCTCGCTTGCTCTCTTGTCTGTCTCGCTCTCTTTTATGGCTCGCTCGCATATCTGGCTCGCTCGCTCTCACATCTGGCTCGCTCGCTTGCTCGCTCGCATATCTGGTTCGCTCGCTCTCATATCTTACTCGCTCCGTCTCATGTCTGGCTCGCTCGCTCTCATATCTGGCTTGCTCGCTTGCTCTCATATCTGGCTCGCTCGCTTGCTCTCTTGTCTGGCTCGCTCTCTTATCTGGCTCGCTCGCATATCTTGCGCGCTCACTCTCAAATCTGGCTCGCTTGCTTGCTCTCATATCTGGCTAGCTCGCTTGCTCTCATATCTGGCTAGCTCGTTTGTTCTCTTGTCTTGCTCGCTCTCTTATCTGGCTCGCTCGCTCTCATATCTGGCTGGCTCGCTCGCTCTCATATCTGGCTCGCTCGCTTGCTCTCATATCTGGCTCTCTTGCTCTCATATCTGGCTCGCTCGCTTGCTTAATTGTCTGGCTCGCTCTCTTTTCTGGCTCGCTCGCATATCTCGCTCGCTCGCTCTCACATCTGGCTCGCTCGCTTGCTCTCAAATGTGGCTCGCTCGCTTGCTCTCATGTCTGGCTCGTTCGCTCTCATATCTGGCTCGCTCGCTTTCATATCTTACTCGCTCGCTCTCATGTCTGGCTCCCTCGCTCTCATATCTGGCTTGCTCTCATATCTGGCTCGCTCGCTTGCTCTCCTGTCTGGCTCGCTCTCTTATCTGCCTCGCTCGCATATCTGGCTCGCTCGCTCTCAAATCTGGCTCGCTCGCTTGCTCTCATATCTGGCTAGCTCGCTTGCTCTCATATCTGGCTAGCTCGCTTGCTCTCTTGTCTTGCTCGCTCTCTTATCTGGCTCGCTCGCTCTCATATCTGGCTGGCTCACTTGCTCTCATATCTGGCTCGCTCGCTTGCTCTCTTATCTGGCTCTCTTGCTCTTAGATCTGGCTCGCTCGCTTGCTTAATTATCTTGCTCGCTCTCTTATCTGGCTTGCTCTCTCTCACATCTGGCTTGCTCGCTGCTCTCTTGTCTGGCTCGCTCTCTTATCTGGCTCGCTCGCATATCTTGCTCGCTCGCTCTCACATCTGGCTCGCTCTCTTGCTCTCAAATGTGGCTAGCTCGCTTGCTCTCTTGTCTTGCTCCCTCTCTTATCTGGCTCGCTCGCTCTCATATCTGGCTGGCTCGCTTGCTCTCATATCTGGATCGCTCGCTTGCTCTCTTGTCTGGCTCGCTCTCTTATCTGGTTTGCTCACTAGCATATCTGGCTCGCACGCTTGCTCTCATGTCTGGCTCGCTTGCTCTCATGTCTGGCTTGCTCTCATATCTGGCTTTCTCACTTGCTCTCTTGTCTGGCTCGCTCTCTTATCTGGCTCGCTCGCATATCTGGCTCGCTCGCTCTCACATCTGGCTGGCTCGCTTGCTCTCATTCCTGGCTGGCTCGCTTGCTCTCATATCTGGCTCGCTCGCTTGCTCTCTTGTCTGTCTCACTCTCTTTTATGGCTCGTTTGCATATCTGGCTCGCTCGCTCTCATATCTGGATCGCTCGCTTGCTCTCTTGTCTGGCTTGCTCTCTTATCTGGCTCGCTCGCTTTCATATCTGGCTCGCTCGCTTGCTCTCATGTCTGGCTCGCTTGCTCTCATGTCTGGCTTGCTCTCATATCTGGCTTTCTCACTTGCTCTCTTGTCTGGCTCGCTCTCTTATCTGGCTCGCTCGCATATCTGGCTCGCTCGCTCTCACATCTGGCTGGCTCGCTTGCTCTCATTCCTGGCTGGCTCGCTTGCTCTCATATCTGGCTCGCTCGCTTGCTCTCTTGTCTGTCTCACTCTCTTTTATGGCTCGTTTGCATATCTGGCTCGCTCGCTTGCTCTCATATCTGGCATGCTCGCTCACTCTCACATCTGGCTTGCTCGCTTGCTCTCATATTCGGCTCGCTCGCTTGCTCTCATATCTGGCACGCTCGCTTGCTCTCTTGTCTGGCTCGCTCTCTTATCTGGCTCGCTCGCATAACTGGCTCGCTCGCTCTCAAATCTGGCTCGCTCGCTTGCTCTCATATCTGGCTAGCTCGCTTGCTCTCTTGTCTTGCTCGCTCTCTTATCTGGCTCGCTCGCTCTCATATCTGGCTGGCTCGCTTGCTCTCATATCTGGCTCGCTCGCTTGCTCTCTTGTCTGGCTCCCTCTCTTATCTGGCTTGCTCGCTAGCATATCTGGCTCGCACGCTTGCTCTCTTGTCTGGCTTGATCTCTTATCTGGCTCGCTCGCTCTCATATCTGGCTCGCTCGCTTGCTCTCATGTCTGGCTCGCTCGCTCTCATATCTGGCTTTCTCGCTTGCTCTCTTGTCTGGCTCGCTCTCTTATCTGGCTTGCTCGCATATCTGGCTCGCTCGCTCTCACATCTGGCTGGCTCGCTTGCTCTCATTTCTGGCTCGTTCGCTCTCATATCTGGCTCGCTCGCTTTCATATCTTACTCGCTCGCTCTCATGTCTGGCTCGCTCTCTCCCATATCTGGCTTGCTCTCATATCTGGTTCGCTCGCTTGCTCTCTTGTCTGGCTCGCTCTCTTATCTGACTCGCTCGCATATCTGGCTCGCTCGCTCTCAAATCTGGCTCGCTCGCTTGCTCTCATATCTGGCTAGCTCGCTTGCTCTCATATCTGGCTCGCTCGCTCTCATGTCTGGCTCGCTCACTCTCATGTCTGGCTCGCTCTCATATCTGGATCGCTCGCTTGCTCTCATATCTGGCTCGCTCGCTTGCTTAATTGTCTTGCTCACTCTCTTATCTGCCTCGCTCTCTCTCACATCTGGCTTGCTCGCTTGCTCTAATATCTGGCTCGCTCGCTGCTCTCTTGTCTGGCTCGCTCTCTTATCTGGCTCGCTCGCATATCTTGCTCGCTCGCTCTCACATTTGGCTCACTTGCTCTCTTGTCTGGCTCACTCTCTTATCTGGCTTGCTCGCTCGCATATCTGGCTCACTCGCTCTCAAATCTGGCTCGCTCGCTTGCTCTCATATCTGGCTTGCTCGCTTCCTCTCATATCCGGCTCGCTCGCTCGCTCTCAAATCTGGCTCGCTCGCTTGCTCTCATATCTGGCTAGCTCGCTTGCTCTCTTGTCTTGCTCGCTCTCTTATCTGGCTCGCTTGCTCTCATATCTGTCTGGCTCGCTTGCTCTCATATCTGGCTCGCTCGCTTGCTCTCTTGTCTGGCTCGCTCTCTTATCTGGCTAGCTCGCTAGCATATCTGGCTCGCACGCTTGCTCTCTTGTCTGGCTTGCTCTCTTATCTGGCTTGCTCGCTCTCATATCTGGCTTTCTCGCTTGCTCTCTTGTCTGGCTTGCTCTCTTATCTGGCTTGCTCGCATATCTGGCTCGCTCTCACATCTGGCTGGCTCGCTTGCTCTCATTTCTGGCTGGCTCGCTTGCTCTCATATCTGGCTCGCTCGCTTGCTCTCGTCTGTCTCGCTCTCTTTTATGGCTCGCTCGCATATCTGGCTTGCTCGCTCTCAAATCTGGCTCGCTCGCTTGCTCTCATATCTTGCTTGCTCGCTTGCTCTCATATCCGGCTCGCTCGCTCGCTCTCATATCTGGCTCGCTCGCTTGCTCTCTTGTCTGGCTCGCTCTCTTATCTGGCTCGCTCGCATATCTGGCTCGCTCGCTCTCACATCTAGCTGGCTCGCTTGCTCTCATATCTGGCTCGCTTGCTCTCTTGTCTGGCTCGCTCTCTTATCTGGCTCGCTCTTATATCTGCCTTGCTAGCTCGCTCTCATATCTGGCTCGCTCGCTTGCTCTCTTGTCTGTCTCGCTCTCTTTTATGGCTCGCTCGCATATCTGGCTAGCTTGCTCTCACATCTGGCTCGCTCGCTTGCTCTCTTGTCTGGGTCATTCTCTTATCTGGCTCGCTCGCTCGCATATCTGGCTCGCTCGCTCTCATATCTGGCTTGCTCGCTTGCTCTCATATCTGGCTCGCTCGCTTACTGTCATATCTGGCTCGCTTGCTTGCTCTCTTGTCTGGCTCACTCTCTTATCTGGCTCGCTCGCATATCTGGCTCGCTCGCTCTCAAATCGGGCTCGATCGCTTGCTCTCATATCTGGCTTGCTCGCTTGCTCTCATATCTGGCTCGCTCGCTTGCTCTCATATCTGGCTCGCTCGCTTTTTCTCATATCTGGATCGCTCGCTTGCTCTCTTGTCTGGCTCGCTCTCTTATCTGGCTCGCTCGCATATCTGGCTCGCTCGCTCTCAAATCTGGCTCGCTCGCTTGCTCTCATATTTGGCTAGCTCGCTTTCTCTCTTGTCTTGCTCGCTCTCATATCTGGCTCGCTCGCTCTCATATCTGGCTGGTTCGCTTGCTCTCATATCTGGCTCGCTCGCTTGCTCTCTTGTCTGGCTTGCTCTCTTATCTGTCTCGCTCTCACATCTGGCTCGCTCGCTTGCTCTCATATCTGGCTCGCTCGCTTGCTCTTTTGTCTGTCTCGCTCTCTTATCTGGCTTGCTCGCTAGCATATCTGGCTCGCACGCTTGCTCTCTTATCTGGCTCGATCGCTCTCAAATCTGGCTCGCTCGCTTGCTCTCATATCTGGCTAGCTCGCTTGCTCTCATATCTGGCTTTCTCGCTTGCTCTCTTGTCTAGTTCGCGCTCTTATCTGGCTCTCTCTCATATCTGGCTTGCTCGCTTGCTCTCATATCTGGCTCGCTCGCTTGCTCTCTTGTCTGGCTCGCTCTCTTATCTGGCTCGATCGCTCTCATATCTGGCTCGCTCGCTTGCTCTCATGTCTGGCTCTCTCGCTCTCATATCTGGCTTTCTCGCTTGCTCTCTTGTCTGGCTCGCTCTCTTATCTGGCTTGCTCGCATATCTGGCTCGCTCGCTCTCACATCTGCCTAGCTCGCTTGCTCTCATTTCTGGCTGGCTCGCTTGCTCTCATATCTGGCTCGCTCGCTTGCTCTCTTGTCTGTCTCACTCTTTTATGGCTCGCTTGCATATCTGGCTCACTCGCTCTCAAATCTGGCTCGCTCGCTTGCTCTCATATCTGGCTTGCTCGCTTGCTCTCATATCCGGCTCGCTCGCTTGCTCTCATATCTGGCTCGCTCGCTTGCTCTCTTGTATGGCTCGCTCTCTTATCTGGCTCGCTCGCATATCTGGCTCGCTCGCTCTCAAATCTGGCTCGCTCGCTTGCTCTCATATCTGGCTAGCTCGCTTGCTCTCTTGTCTTGCTCGCTCTCTTATCTGGCTCGCTTGCTCTCATATCTGTCTGGCTCGCTTGCTCTCATATCTGGCTCGCTCGCTTGCTCTCTTGTCTGGCTCGCTCTCTTATCTGGCTAGCTCGCTAGCATATCTGGCTCGCAGGCTTGCTCTCTTGTCTGGCTTGCTCTCTTATCTGGCTTGCTCGCTCTCATATCTGGCTTTCTCGCTTGCTCTCTTGTCTGGCTTGCTCTCTTATCTGGCTTGCTCGCATATCTGGCTCGCTCGCTCTCACATCTGGCTGGCTCGCTTGCTCTCATTTCTGGCTGGCTCGCTTGCTCTCATATCTGGCTCGCTCGCTTGCTCTCGTCTGTCTCGCTCTCTTTTATGGCTCGCTCGCATATCTGGCTTGCTCGCTCTCAAATCTGGCTCGCTCGCTTGCTCTCATATCTTGCTTGCTCGCTTGCTCTCATATCCGGCTCGCTCGCTCTCATATCTGGCTCGCTCGCTTGCTCTCTTGTCTGGCTCGCTCTCTTATCTGGCTCGCTCGCATATCTGGCTCGCTCGCTCTCACATCTAGCTGGCTCGCTTGCTCTCTTGTCTGGCTCGCTCTCTTATCTGGCTCGCTCTTATATCTGCCTTGCTAGCTCGCTCTCATATCTGGCTCGCTCGCTTGCTCTCTTGTCTGTCTCGCTCTCTTTTATGGCTCGCTCGCATATCTGGCTAGCTTGCTCTCACATCTGGCTCGCTCACTTGCTCTCTTGTCTGGGTCATTCTCTTATCTGGCTCGCTCGCTCGCATATCTGGCTCACTCGCTCTCATATCTGGCTTGCTCGCTTGCTCTCATATCTGGCTCGCTCGCTTACTGTCATATCTGGCTCGCTTGCTTGCTCTCTTGTCTGGCTCACTCTCTTATCTGGCTCGCTCGCATATCTGGCTCGCTCGCTCTCAAATCGGGCTCGCTCGCTTGCTCTCATATCTGGCTTGCTCGCTTGCTCTCATATCTGGCTCGCTCGCTTGCTCTCATATCTGGCTCGCTCGCTTTTTCTCATATCTGGCTCGCTCGCTTGCTCTCTTGTCTGGCTCGCTCTCTTATCTGGCTCGCTCGCATATCTGGCTCGCTCGCTCTCAAATCTGGCTCGCTCGCTTGCTCTCATATTTGGTTAGCTCGCTTTCTCTCTTGTCTTACTCGCTCTCATATCTGGCTCGCTCGCTCTCATATCTGGCTGGTTCGCTTGCTCTCATATCTGGATCGCTCGCTTGCTCTCTTGTCTGGCTTGCTCTCTTATCTGTCTCGCTCTCACATCTGGCTCGCTCGCTTGCTCTCATATCCGGCTCGCTCGCTTGCTCTTTTGTCTGGCTCGCTCTCTTATCTGGCTTGCTCGCTAGCATATCTGGCTCGCACGCTTGCTCTCTTATCTGGCTCGATCGCTCTCATATCTGGCTCGCTCGCTTGCTCTCATGTCTGGCTCGCTCTCATATCTGGCTTTCTCGCTTGCTCTCTTGTCTGGCTCGCTCTCTTGCTCTCATTTCTGGCTGGCTCGCTTGCTCTCATATCTGGCTCGCTCGCTTGCTCTCTTGTCTGTCTCGCTCTTTTATGGCTCGCTTGCATATCTGGCTCACTCGCTCTCAAATCTGGCTCGCTCGCTTGCTCTCATATCTGGCTTGCTCGCTTGCTCTCATATCCGGCTCGCTCGCTTGCTCTCATATCTGGCTCGCTCGCTTGCTCTCTTTTATGGCTCGCTCTCTTATCTGGCTCGCTCGCATATCTGGCTCGCTCGCTCTCAAATCTGGCTCGCTCGCTTGCTCTCATATCTGGCTAGCTCGCTTGCTCTCTTGTCTTGCTCGCTCTCTTATCTGGCTCGCTTGCTCTCATATCTGTCTGGCTCGCTTGCTCTCATATCTGGCTCGCTCGCTTGCTCTCTTGTCTGGCTCGCTCTCTTATCTGGCTAGCTCGCTAGCATATCTGGCTCGCAGGCTTGCTCTCTTGTCTGGCTTGCTCTCTTATCTGGCTTGCTCGCTCTCATATCTGGCTTTCTCGCTTGCTCTCTTGTCTGGCTTGCTCTCTTATCTGGCTTGCTCGCATATCTGGCTCGCTCGCTCTCACATCTGGCTGGCTCGCTTGCTTTCATTTCTGGCTGGCTCGCTTGCTCTCATATCTGGCTCGCTCGCTTGCTCTTGTCTGTCTCGCTCTCTTTTATGGCTCGCTCGCATATCTGGCTTGCTCGCTCTCAAATCTGGCTCGCTCGCTTGCTCTCATATCTTGCTTGCTCGCTTGCTCTCATATCCGGCTCGCTCGCTCTCATATCTGGCTCGCTCGCTTGCTCTCTTGTCTGGCTCGCTCTCTTATCTGGCTCGCTCGCATATCTGGCTCGCTCGCTCTCACATCTAGCTGGCTCGCTTGCTCTCATATCTGGCTCGCTTGCTCTCTTGTCTGGCTCGCTCTCTTATCTGGCTCGCTCTTATATCTGCCTTGCTAGCTCGCTCTCATATCTGGCTCGCTCGCTTGCTCTCTTGTCTGTTTCGCTCTCTTTTATGGCTCGCTCACATATCTGGCTCGCTCGCTCTCACATCTAGCTGGCTCGCTTGCTCTCATATTTGGCTCGCTCGCTTGCTCTCTTATCTGGCTCGCTCTCATATCTGGCTCGCTCGCTTGCTCTCTTGTCTGTCTCGCTCTCTTTTATGGCTCGCTCGCATATCTGGCTCGCTCGCTCTCACATCTGGCTCGCTCGCTTGCTCGCTCGCATATCTGGTTCGCTCGCTCTCATATCTTACTCGCTCCGTCTCATGTCTGGCTCGCTCGCTCTCATATCTGGCTTGCTCGCTTGCTCTCATATCTGGCTCGCTCGCTTGCTCTCTTGTCTGGCTCGCTCTCTTATCTGGCTCGCTCGCATATCTTGCGCGCTCACTCTCAAATCTGGCTCGCTTGCTTGCTCTCATATCTGGCTAGCTCGCTTGCTCTCATATCTGGCTAGCTCGTTTGTTCTCTTGTCTTGCTCGCTCTCTTATCTGGCTCGCTCGCTCTCATATCTGGCTGGCTCGCTCGCTCTCATATCTGGCTCGCTCGCTTGCTCTCATATCTGGCTCTTCTGCTCTCATATCTGGCTCGCTCGCTTTCTTAATTGTCTGGCTCGCTCTCTTATCTGGCTCGCTCGCATATCTCGCTCGCTCGCTCTCACATCTGGCTCGCTCGCTTGCTCTCAAATGTGGCTCGCTCGCTTGCTCTCATGTCTGGCTCGTTCGCTCTCATATCTGGCTCGCTCGCTTTCATATCTTACTCGCTCACTCTCATGTCTGGCTCCCTCGCTCTCATATCTGGCTTGCTCTCATATCTGGCTCGCTCGCTTGCTCTCTTGTCTGGCTCGCTCTCTTATCTGACTCGCTCGCATATCTGGCTCGCTCGCTCTCAAATCTGGCTCGCTCGCTTGCTCTCATATCTGGCTAGCTCGCTTGCTCTCATATCTGGCTAGCTCGCTTGCTCTCTTGTCTTGCTCGCTCTCTTATCTGGCTCGCTCGCTCTCATATCTGGCTGGCTCGCTTGCTCTCATATCTGGCTCGCTCGCTTGCTCTCATATCTGGCTCTCTTGCTCTCAGATCTGGCTCGCTCGCTTGCTTAATTGTCTGGCTCGCTCTCTTATCTGGCTTGCTCTCTCTCACATCTGGCTTGCTCGCTGCTCTCTTGTCTGGCTCGCTCTCTTATCTGGCTCGCTCGCATATCTTGCTCGCTCGCTCTCACATCTGGCTCGCTCGCTTGCTCTCAAATGTGTCTAGCTCGCTTGCTCTCTTGTCCTGCTCCCTCTCTTATCTGGCTCGCTCGCTCTCATATCTGGCTGGCTCGCTTGCTCTCATATCTGGATCGCTCGCTTGCTCTCTTGTCTGGCTCGCTCTCTTATCTGGTTTGCTCGCTAGCATATCTGGCTCGCACGCTTGCTCTCTTGTCTGGGTTGCTCTCTTATCTGGCTCGCTCGCTTTCATATCTGGCTCGCTCGCTTGCTCTCATGTCTGGCTCGCTTGCTCTCATGTCTGGCTCGCTCTCATATCTGGCTTTCTCACTTGCTCTCTTGTCTGGCTCGCTCTCTTATCTGGCTCGCTCGCATATCTGGCTCGCTCGCTCTCACATCTGGCTGGCTCGCTTGCTCTCATTTCTGGCTGGCTCGCTTGCTCTCATATCTGGCTCGCTCGCTTGCTCTCTTGTCTGTCTCACTCTCTTTTATGGCTCGTTTGCATATCTGGCTCGCTCGCTTGCTCTCATATCTGGCATGCTCGCTCACTCTCATATCTGGCTTGCTCGCTTGCTCTCATATTCGGCTCGCTCGCTTGCTCTCATATCTGACACGCTCGCTTGCTCTCTTGTCTGGCTCGCTCTCTTATCTGGCTCGCTCGCATAACTGGCTCGCTCGCTCTCAAATCTGGCTCGCTCGCTTGCTCTCATATCTGGCTAGCTCGCTTGCTCTCTTGTCTTGCTCGCTCTCTTATCTGGCTCGCTCGCTCTCATATCTGGCTGGCTCGCTTGCTCTCATATCTGGCTCGCTCGCTTGCTCTCTTGTCTGGCTCCCTCTCTTATCTGGCTTGCTCGCTAGCATATCTGGCTCGCACGCTTGCTCTCTTGTCTGGCTTGATCTCTTATCTGGCTCGCTCGCTCTCATATCTGGCTCGCTCGCTTGCTCTCATGTCTGGCTCGCTCGCTCTCATATCTGGCTTTCTCGCTTGCTCTCTTGTCTGGCTCGCTCTCTTATCTGGCTTGCTCGCATATCTGGCTCGCTCGCTCTCACATCTGGCTGGCTCGCTTGCTCTCATTTCTGGCTCGTTCGCTCTCATATCTGGCTCGCTCGCTTTCATATCTTACTCGCTCGCTCTCATGTCTGGCTCGCTCTCTCCCATATCTGGCTTGCTCTCATATCTGGTTCGCTCGCTTGCTCTCTTGTCTGGCTCGCTCTCTTATCTGGCTCGCTCGCTCTCAAATCTGGCTCGCTCGCTCTCAAATCTGGCTCGCTCGCTTGCTCTCATATCTGGCTAGCTCGCTTGCTCTCATATCTGGCTCGCTCGCTCTCATGTCTGGCTCGCTCACTCTCATGTCTGGCTCGCTCTCATATCTGGATCGCTCGCTTGCTCTCATATCTGGCTCGCTCGCTTGCTTAATTGTCTGGCTCACTCTCTTATCTGCCTCGCTCTCTCTCACATCTGGCTTGCTCGCTTGCTCTAATATCTGGCTCGCTCGCTGCTCTCTTGTCTGGCTCGCTCTCTTATCTGGCTCGCTCGCATATCTTGCTCGCTCGCTCTCACATTTGGCTCACTTGCTCTCTTGTCTGGCTCACTCTCTTATCTGGCTTGCTCGCTCGCATATCTGGCTCACTCGCTCTCAAATCTGTCTCGCTCGCTTGCTCTCATATCTGGCTTGCTCGCTTGCTCTCATATCCGGCTCGCTCGCTTGCTCTCATATCTGGCTCGCTCGCTTGCTCTCTTGTCTGGCTCGCTCTCTTATCTGGCTCGCTCGCATATCTGGCTCGCTCGCTCTCAAATCTGGCTCGCTCGCTTGCTCTCATATCTGGCTAGCTCGCTTGCTCTCTTGTCTTGCTCGCTCTCTTATCTGGCTCGCTTGCTCTCATATCTGTCTGGCTCGCTTGCTCTCATATCTGGCTCTCTCGCTTGCTCTCTTGTCTGGCTCGCTCTCTTATCTGGCTAGCTCGCTAGCATATCTGGCTCGCACGCTTGCTCTCTTGTCTGGCTTGCTCTCTTATCTGGCTTGCTCGCTCTCATATCTGGCTTTCTCGCTTGCTCTCTTGTCTGGCTTGCTCTCTTATCTGGCTTGCTCGCATATCTGGCTCGCTCTCACATTGGGCTGGCTCGCTTGCTCTCATTTCTGGCTGGCTCGCTTGCTCTCATATCTGGCTCGCTCGCTTGCTCTCGTCTGTCTCGCTCTCTTTTATGGCTCGCTCGCATATCTGGCTTGCTCGCTCTCAAATCTGGCTCGCTCGCTTGCTCTCATATCTTGCTTGCTCGCTTGCTCTCATATCCGGCTCGCTCGCTCTCATATCTGGCTCGCTCGCTTGCTCTCTTGTCTGGCTCGCTCTCTTATCTGGCTCGCTCGCATATCTGGCTCGCTCGCTCTCACATCTAGCTGGCTCGCTTGCTCTCATATCTTGCTCGCTTGCTCTCTTGTCTGGCTCGCTCTCTTATCTGGCTCGCTCTTATATCTGCCTTGCTAGCTCGCTCTCATATCTGGCTCGCTCGCTTGCTCTCTTGTCTGTCTCGCTCTCTTTTATGGCTCGCTCGCATATCTGGCTAGCTTGCTCTCACATCTGGCTCGCTCGCTTGCTCTCTTGTCTGGGTCATTCTCTTATCTGGCTCGCTCGCTCGCATATCTGGCTCGCTCGCTCTCATATCTGGCTTGCTCGCTTGCTCTCATATCTGGCTCGCTCGCTTACTGTCATATCTGGCTCGCTTGCTTGCTCTCTTGTCTGGCTCACTCTCTTATCTGGCTCGCTCGCATATCTGGCTCGCTCGCTCTCAAATCGGGCTCGATCGCTTGCTCTCATATCTGGCTTGCTCGCTTGCTCTCATATCTGGCTCGCTCGCTTGCTCTCATATCTGGCTCGCTCGCTTTTTCTCATATCTGGATCGCTCGCTTGCTCTCTTGTCTGGCTCGCTCTCTTATCTGGCTCGCTCGCATATCTGGCTCGCTCGCTCTCAAATCTGGCTCGCTCGCTTGCTCTCATATTTGGCTAGCTCGCTTTCTCTCTTGTCTTGCTCGCTCTCATATCTGGCTCGCTCGCTCTCATATCTGGCTGGTTCGCTTGCTCTCATATCTGGCTCGCTCGCTTGCTCTCTTGTCTGGCTTGCTCTCTTATCTGTCTCGCTCTCACATCTGGCTCGCTCGCTTGCTCTCATATCTGGCTCGCTCGCTTGCTCTTTTGTCTGTCTCGCTCTCTTATCTGGCTTGCTCGCTAGCATATCTGGCTCGCACGCTTGCTCTCTTATCTGGCTCGATCGCTCTCAAATCTGGCTCGCTCGCTTGCTCTCATATCTGGCTAGCTCGCTTGCTCTCATATCTGGCTTTCTCGCTTGCTCTCTTGTCTAGTTCGCGCTCTTATCTGGCTCTCTCTCATATCTGGCTTGCTCGCTTGCTCTCATATCTGGCTCGCTCGCTTGCTCTCTTGTCTGGCTCGCTCTCTTATCTGGCTCGATCGCTCTCATATCTGGCTCGCTCGCTTGCTCTCATGTCTGGCTCTCTCGCTCTCATATCTGGCTTTCTCGCTTGCTCTCTTGTCTGGCTCGCTCTCTTATCTGGCTTGCTCGCATATCTGGCTCGCTCGCTCTCACATCTGCCTAGCTCGCTTGCTCTCATTTCTGGCTGGCTCGCTTGCTCTCATATCTGGCTCGCTCGCTTGCTCTCTTGTCTGTCTCGCTCTTTTATGGCTCGCTTGCATATCTGGCTCACTCGCTCTCAAATCTGGCTCGCTCGCTTGCTCTCATATCTGGCTTGCTCGCTTGCTCTCATATCCGGCTCGCTCGCTTGCTCTCATATCTGGCTCGCTCGCTTGCTCTCTTGTATGGCTCGCTCTCTTATCTGGCTCGCTCGCATATCTGGCTCGCTCGCTCTCAAATCTGGCTCGCTCGCTTGCTCTCATATCTGGCTAGCTCGCTTGCTCTCTTGTCTTGCTCGCTCTCTTATCTGGCTCGCTTGCTCTCATATCTGTCTGGCTCGCTTGCTCTCATATCTGGCTCGCTCGCTTGCTCTCTTGTCTGGCTCGCTCTCTTATCTGGCTAGCTCGCTAGCATATCTGGCTCGCAGGCTTGCTCTCTTGTCTGGCTTGCTCTCTTATCTGGCTTGCTCGCTCTCATATCTGGCTTTCTCGCTTGCTCTCTTGTCTGGCTTGCTCTCTTATCTGGCTTGCTCGCATATCTGGCTCGCTCGCTCTCACATCTGGCTGGCTCGCTTGCTCTCATTTCTGGCTGGCTCGCTTGCTCTCATATCTGGCTCGCTCGCTTGCTCTCGTCTGTCTCGCTCTCTTTTATGGCTCGCTCGCATATCTGGCTTGCTCGCTCTCAAATCTGGCTCGCTCGCTTGCTCTCATATCTTGCTTGCTCGCTTGCTCTCATATCCGGCTCGCTCGCTCTCATATCTGGCTCGCTCGCTTGCTCTCTTGTCTGGCTCGCTCTCTTATCTGGCTCGCTCGCATATCTGGCTCGCTCGCTCTCACATCTAGCTGGCTCGCTTGCTCTCTTGTCTGGCTCGCTCTCTTATCTGGCTCGCTCTTATATCTGCCTTGCTAGCTCGCTCTCATATCTGGCTCGCTCGCTTGCTCTCTTGTCTGTCTCGCTCTCTTTTATGGCTCGCTCGCATATCTGGCTAGCTTGCTCTCACATCTGGCTCGCTCACTTGCTCTCTTGTCTGGGTCATTCTCTTATCTGGCTCGCTCGCTCGCATATCTGGCTCACTCGCTCTCATATCTGGCTTGCTCGCTTGCTCTCATATCTGGCTCGCTCGCTTACTGTCATATCTGGCTCGCTTGCTTGCTCTCTTGTCTGGCTCACTCTCTTATCTGGCTCGCTCGCATTTCTGGCTCGCTCGCTCTCAAATCGGGCTCGCTCGCTTGCTCTCATATCTGGCTTGCTCGCTTGCTCTCATATCTGGCTCGCTCGCTTGCTCTCATATCTGGCTCGCTCGCTTTTTCTCATATCTGGCTCTCTCGCTTGCTCTCTTGTCTGGCTCGCTCTCTTATCTGGCTCGCTCGCATATCTGGCTCGCTCGCTCTCAAATCTGGCTCGCTCGCTTGCTCTCATATTTGGTTAGCTCGCTTTCTCTCTTGTCTTGCTCGCTCTCATATCTGGCTCGCTCGCTCTCATATCTGGCTGGTTCGCTTGCTCTCATATCTGGCTCGCTCGCTTGCTCTCTTGTCTGGCTTGCTCTCTTATCTGTCTCGCTCTCACATCTGGCTCGCTCGCTTGCTCTCATATCTGGCTCGCTCGCTTGCTCTTTTGTCTGGCTCGCTCTCTTATCTGGCTTGCTCGCTAGCATATCTGGCTCGCACGCTTGCTCTCTTATCTGGCTCGATCGCTCTCATATCTGGCTCGCTCGCTTGCTCTCATGTCTGGCTCGCTCTCATATCTGGCTTTCTCGCTTGCTCTCTTGTCTGGCTCGCTCTCTTGCTCTCATTTCTGGCTGGCTCGCTTGCTCTCATATCTGGCTCGCTCGCTTGCTCTCTTGTCTGTCTCGCTCTTTTATGGCTCGCTTGCATATCTGGCTCACTCGCTCTCAAATCTGGCTCGCTCGCTTGCTCTCATATCTGGCTTGCTCGCTTGCTCTCATATCCGGCTCGCTCGCTTGCTCTCATATCTGGCTCGCTCGCTTGCTCTCTTGTATGGCTCGCTCTCTTATCTGGCTCGCTCGCATATCTGGCTCGCTCGCTCTCAAATCTGGCTCGCTCGCTTGCTCTCATATCTGGCTAGCTCGCTTGCTCTCTTGTCTTGCTCGCTCTCTTATCTGGCTCGCTTGCTCTCATATCTGTCTGGCTCGCTTGCTCTCATATCTGGCTCGCTCGCTTGCTCTCTTGTCTGGCTCGCTCTCTTATCTGGCTAGCTCGCTAGCATATCTGGCTCGCAGGCTTGCTCTCTTGTCTGGCTTGCTCTCTTATCTGGCTTGCTCGCTCTCATATCTGGCTTTCTCGCTTGCTCTCTTGTCTGGCTTGCTCTCTTATCTGGCTTGCTCGCATATCTGGCTCGCTCGCTCTCACATCTGGCTGGCTCGCTTGCTTTCATTTCTGGCTGGCTCGCTTGCTCTCATATCTGGCTCGCTCGCTTGCTCTCGTCTGTCTCGCTCTCTTTTATGGCTCGCTCGCATATCTGGCTTGCTCGCTCTCAAATCTGGCTCGCTCGCTTGCTCTCATATCTTGCTTGCTCGCTTGCTCTCATATCCGGCTCGCTCGCTCTCATATCTGGCTCGCTCGCTTGCTCTCTTGTCTGGCTCGCTCTCTTATCTGGCTCGCTCGCATATCTGGCTCGCTCGCTCTCACATCTAGCTGGCTCGCTTGCTCTCATATCTGGCTCGCTTGCTCTCTTGTCTGGCTCGCTCTCTTATCTGGCTCGCTCTTATATCTGCCTTGCTAGCTCGCTCTCATATCTGGCTCGCTCGCTTGCTCTCTTGTCTGTTTCGCTCTCTTTTATGGCTCGCTCGCATATCTGGCTAGCTTGCTCTCACATCTGGCTCGCTCGCTTGCTCTCTTGTCTGGGTCATTCTCTTATCTGGCTCGCTCGCTCGCATATCTGGCTCGCTCGCTCTCATATCTGGCTTGCTCGCTTGCTCTCATATCTGGCTCGCTCGCTTACTGTCATATCTGGCTCGCTTGCTTGCTCTCTTGTCTGGCTCACTCTCTTATCTGGCTCGCTGGCATATCTGGCTCGCTCGCTCTCAAATCGGGCTCGCTCGCTTGCTCTCATATCTGGCTTGCTCGCTTGCTCTCATATCTGGCTCGCTCGCTTGCTCTCATATCTGGCTCGCTCGCTTTTTCTCATATCTGGCTCGCTCGCTTGCTCTCTTGTCTGGCTCGCTCTCTTATCTGGCTCGCTCGCATATCTGGCCCCGCTCGCTCTCATATCTGGCTTGCTCTCATATTTGGTTAGCTCGCTTTCTCTCTTGTCTTGCTCGCTCTCATATCTGGCTCGCTCGCTCTCATATCTGGCTGGTTCGCTTGCTCTCATATCTGGATCGCTCGCTTGCTCTCTTGTCTGGCTTGCTCTCTTATCTGTCTCGCTCTCACATCTGGCTCGCTCGCTTGCTCTCATATCTGGCTCGCTCGCTTGCTCTTTTGTCTGGCTCGCTCTCTTATCTGGCTTGCTCGCTAGCATATCTGGCTCGCACGCTTGCTCTCTTATCTGGCTCGATCGCTCTCATATCTGGCTCGCTCGCTTGCTCTCATGTCTGGCTCGCTCTCATATCTGGCTTTCTCGCTTGCTCTCTTGTCTGGCTCGCTCTCTTATCTGGCTTGCTTTCATATCTGGCTCGCTCGCTCTCACATCTGGCTGGCTCGCTTGCTCTCATTTCTGGCTGGCTCGCTTGCTCTCATATCTGGCTCGCTCGCTTGCTCTCTTGTCTGTCTCGCTCTCTTTTATGGCTTGCTCGCATATCTGGTTCGCTCGCTCTCAAATCTGGCTCGCTCGCTTGCTCTCATATCTGGCTTGCTCGCTTGCTCTCATATCCGGCTCGCTCGCTTGCTCTCATATCTGGCTTGCTCGCTTGCTCTCTTATCTGGCTCGCTCTCTTATCTGGCTCGCTCGCATATCTGGCTCGCTCGCTCTCTTTAATCTGGCTCGCTCGCTTGCTCTCATATCTGGCTAGCTCGCTTGCTCTCTTGTCTTGCTCACTCTCTTATCCGGCTCGCTCGCTCTCATATCTGGCTGGCTCGCTTGCTCTCATATCTGGCTCGCTCGCTTGCTCTCTTGTCTGGCTCGCTCTCTTATCTGGCTAGCTCCCTAGCATATCTGGCTCGCACGCTTGCTCTCTTGTCTGGCTTGCTCTCTTATCTGGCTCGCTCGCCCTCATATCTGGCTCGCTCGCTTGCTCTCATGTCTGGCTCGCTCGCTCTCATATCTGGCTTTCTCGCTTGCTCTCTTGTCTGGCTCGCTCTCTTATCTGGCTCGCTCTCATACCTGGCTCGCTCGCTCTCACATCTAGCTGGCTCCCTTGCTCTCATATCTGGCTCGCTTGTTCTCTTGTCTGGCTCGCTTTCTTATCTGGCTCGCTCTTATATCTGCCTTGCTAGCTTGCTCTCATATCTGGCTCGCTCGCTTGCTCTCTTGTCTGTCTCGCTCTCTTTTATGGCTCGCTCGCATATCTGGCTCCCTTGCTCTCACATCTGGCTCGCTCGCTTGCTCTCTTTTCTGGCTCGCTCTCTTATCTGGCTCGCTCGCTCGCATATCTGGCTCGCTCGCTCTCATGTCTGGCTCGCTCGCTCTCATATCTGGCTTGCTCGCTCGCTCTCATATCTGGCTTGCTCGCTTGCTCTCATATCTGGCTCGCTCGCTTGCTCTCATATCTGGCTCGCTCGCTTGTTCTCATATCTGGCTCGCTCGCTTGCTCTCTTGTCTGGCTCGCTCTCTTATCTGGCTCGCTCGCATATCTGGCCCCGCTCGCTCTCATATCTGGCTTGCTCTCATATTTGGCTAGCTCGCTTTCTCTCTTGTCTTGCTCGCTCTCTTATCTGGCTCGCTCGCTCTCATATCTGGCTGGTTCGCTTGCTCTCATATCTGGCTCGCTCGCTTGCTCTCTTGTCTGGCTCGCTCTCTTATCTGGCTTGCTCGCTAGCATATCTGGCTTGCACGCTTGCTCTCTTGTCTGGCTTGCTCTCTTATCTGGCTCGCTCGCTCTCATATCTGGCTCGCTCGCTTGCTCTCATATCTGGCTCGCTCGCTTGCTCTCTTGTCTGGCTCGCTCTCTTATCTGGCTCGCTCACATATCTGGCTCGCTCGCTCTCACATCTAGCTGGCTCGCTTGCTCTCATATTTTGCTCGCTCGCTTGCTCTCTTGTCTGGCTCGCTCTCTTATCTGGCTCGCTCTCATATCTGGCTTGCTAGCTTGCTCTCATATCTGGCTCGCTCGCTTGCTCTCTTGTCTGTCTCGCTCTTTTTTATGGCTCGCTCGCATATCTGGCTCGCTCGCTCTCACATCTGGCTCGCTCGCTCGCATATCTGGTTCGCTCGCTCTCATATCTTACTCGCTCCGTCTCATGTCTGGCTCGCTTGCTCTCATATCTTGCTTGCTCGCTTGCTCTCATATCCGGCTCGCTCACTCGCTCTCATATCTGGCTTGCTCGCTTGCTCTCTTGTCTGGCTCGCTCTCTTATCTGGCTCGCTCGCATATCTGGCTCGCTCGCTCTCACATCTAGCTGGCTCGCTTGCTCTCATATCTGGCTCGCTTGCTCTCTTGTCTGGCTCGCTCTCTTATCTGGCTCGCTCTTATATCTGCCTTGCTAGCTCGCTCTCATATCTGGCTCGCTCGCTTGCTCTCTTGTCTGTCTCGCTCTCTTTTATGGCTCGCTCGCATATCTGGCTAGCTTGCTCTCACATCTGGCTCGCTCGCTTGCTCTTTTGTCTGGGTCGCTCTCTTATCTGGCTCGCTCGCTCGCATATCTGGCTCGCTCGCTCTCATGTCTGGCTCGCTCGCTCTCATATCTGGCTTGCTCGCTTGCTCTCATATCTGGCTCGCTCGCTTACTCTCATATCTGGCTCGCTTGCTTGCTCTCTTGTCTGGCTCGCTCTCTTATCTGGCTCGCTCGCATATCTGGCTCGCTCGCTCTCAAATCGGGCTCGCTCGCTTGCTCTCATATCTGGCTTGCTCGCTTGCTCTCATATCTGGCTCGCTCGCTTGCTCTCATATCTGGCTCGCTCGCTTTTTCTCATATCTGGCTCGCTCGCTTGCTCTCTTGTCTGGCTCGCTCTCTTATCTGGCTCGCTCGCATATCTGGCTCGCTCGCTCTCAAATCTGGCTCGCTCGCTTGCTCTCATATTTGGTTAGCTCGCTTTCTCTCTTGTCTTGCTCGCTCTCATATCTGGCTCGCTCGCTCTCATATCTGGCTGGTTCGCTTGCTCTCATATCTGGATCGCTCGCTTGCTCTCTTGTCTGGCTTGCTCTCTTATCTGTCTCGCTCTCACATCTGGCTCGCTCGCTTGCTCTCATATCTGGCTCGCTCGCCTATTCTTTTGTCTGGCTCGCTCTCTTATCTGGCTTGCTCGCTAGCATATCTGGCTCGCACGCTTGCTCTCTTATCTGGCTCGACCGCTCTCATATCTGGCTCGCTCGCTTGCTCTCATGTCTGGCTCGCTCTCATATCTGGCTTTCTCGCTTGCTCTCTTGTCTGGCTCGCTCTCTTATCTGGCTTGCTTGCATATCTGGCTCGCTCGCTCTCACATCTGGCTGGCTCGCTTGCTCTCATTTCTGGCTGGCTCGCTTGCTCTCATATCTGGCTCGCTCGCTTGCTCTCTTGTCTGTCTCGCTCTCTTTTATGGCTTGCTCGCATATCTGGCTCGCTCGCTCTCAAATCTGGCTCGCTCGCTTGCTCTCATATCTGGCTTGCTCGCTTGCTCTCATATCCGGCTCGCTCGCTTGCTCTCATATCTGGCTCGCTCGCTTGCTCGCTTGCTCTCATATCCGGCTCGCTCACTCGCTCTCATATCTGGCTTGCTCGCTTGCTCTCTTGTCTGGCTCGCTCTCTTATCTGGCTCGCTCGCATATCTGGCTCGCTCGCTCTCACATCTAGCTGGCTCGCTTGCTCTCATATCTGGCTCGCTCGCTTGCTTAATTGTCTGGCTCACTCTCTTATCTGCCTCACTCTCTCTCACATCTGGCTTGCTCGCTTGCTCTAATATCTGGCTCGCTCGCTGCTCTCTTGTCTGGCTCGCTCTCTTATCTGGCTCGCTCGCATATCTTGCTCGCTCGCTCTCACATTTGGCTCACTTGCTCTCTTGTCTGGCTCACTCTCTTATCTGGCTTGCTCGCTCGCATATCTGGCTCACTCGCTCTCAAATCTGGCTCGCTCGCTTGCTCTCATATCTGGCTTGCTCGCTTGCTCTCATATCCGGCTCGCTCGCTTGCTCTCATATCTGGCTCGCTCGCTTGCTCTCTTGTCTGGCTCGCTCTCTTATCTGGCTCGCTCGCATATCTGGCTCGCTCGCTCTCAAATCTGGCTCGCTCGCTTGCTCTCATATTTGGTTAGCTCGCTTTCTCTCTTGTCTTGCTCGCTCTCATATCTGGCTCGCTCGCTCTCATATCTGGCTGGTTCGCTTGCTCTCATATCTGGATCGCTCGCTTGCTCTCTTGTCTGGCTTGCTCTCTTATCTGTCTCGCTCTCACATCTGGCTCGCTCGCTTGCTCTCATATCTGGCTCGCTCGCCTATTCTTTTGTCTGGCTCGCTCTCTTATCTGGCTTGCTCGCTAGCATATCTGGCTCGCACGCTTGCTCTCTTATCTGGCTCGACCGCTCTCATATCTGGCTCGCTCGCTTGCTCTCATGTCTGGCTCGCTCTCATATCTGGCTTTCTCGCTTGCTGTCTTGTCTGGCTCGCTCTCTTATCTGGCTTGCTTGCATATCTGGCTCGCTCGCTCTCACATCTGGCTGGCTCGCTTGCTCTCATTTCTGGCTGGCTCGCTTGCTCTCATATCTGGCTCGCTCGCTTGCTCTCTTGTCTGTCTCGCTCTCTTTTATGGCTTGCTCGCATATCTGGCTCGCTCGCTCTCAAATCTGGCTCGCTCGCTTGCTCTCATATCTGGCTTGCTCGCTTGCTCTCATATCCGGCTCGCTCGCTTGCTCTCATATCTGGCTCGCTCGCTTGCTCGCTTGCTCTCATATCCGGCTCGCTCACTCGCTCTCATATCTGGCTTGCTCGCTTGCTCTCTTGTCTGGCTCGCTCTCTTATCTGGCTCGCTCGCATATCTGGCTCGCTCGCTCTCACATCTAGCTGGCTCGCTTGCTCTCATATCTGGCTCGCTCGCTTGCTTAATTGTCTGGCTCACTCTCTTATCTGCCTCACTCTCTCTCACATCTGGCTTGCTCGCTTGCTCTAATATCTGGCTCGCTCGCTGCTCTCTTGTCTGGCTCGCTCTCTTATCTGGCTCGCTCGCATATCTTGCTCGCTCGCTCTCACATTTGGCTCACTTGCTCTCTTGTCTGGCTCACTCTCTTATCTGGCTTGCTCGCTCGCATATCTGGCTCACTCGCTCTCAAATCTGGCTCGCTCGCTTGCTCTCATATCTGGCTTGCTCGCTTGCTCTCATATCCGGCTCGCTCGCTTGCTCTCATATCTGGCTCGCTCGCTTGCTCTCTTGTCTGGCTCGCTCTCTTATCTGGCTCGCTCGCATATCTGGCTCGCTCGCTCTCAAATCTGGCTCGCTCGCTTGCTCTCATATCTGGCTAGCTCGCTTGCTCTCTTGTCTTGCTCGCTCTCTTATCTGGCTCGCTTGCTCTCATATCTGTCTGGCTCGCTTGCTCTCATATCTGGCTCGCTCGCTTGCTCACTTGTCTGGCTCGCTCTCTTATCTGGCTAGCTCGCTAGCATATCTGGCTCGCACGCTTGCTCTCTTGTCTGGCTTGCTCTCTTATCTGGCTTGCTTGCTCTCATATCTGGCTTTCTCGCTTGCTCTCTTGTCTGGCTTGCTCTCTTATCTGGCTTGCTCGCATATCTGGCTCGCTCTCACATCTGGCTGGCTCGCTTGCTCTCATTTCTGGCTGGCTCGCTTGCTCTCATATCTGGCTCGCTCGCTTGCTCTCGTCTGTCTCGCTCTCTTTTATGGCTCGCTCGCATATCTGGCTTGCTCGCTCTCAAATCTGGCTCGCTCGCTTGCTCTCATATCTTGCTTGCTCGCTTGCTCTCATATCCGGCTCGCTCGCTCGCTCTCATATCTGGCTCGCTCGCTTGCTCTCTTGTCTGGCTCGCTCTCTTATCTGGCTCGCTCGCATATCTGGCTCGCTCGCTCTCACATCTTGCTCGCTTGCTCTCTTGTCTGGCTCGCTCTCTTATCTGGCTCGCTCTTATATCTGCCTTGCTAGCTCGCTCTCATATCTGGCTCGCTCGCTTGCTCTCTTGTCTGTCTCGCTCTCTTTTATGGCTCGCTCGCATATCTGGCTAGCTTGCTCTCACATCTGGCTCGCTCGCTTGCTCTCTTGTCTGGGTCATTCTCTTATCTGGCTCGCTCGCTCGCATATCTGGCTCGCTCGCTCTCATATCTGGCTTGCTCGCTTGCTCTCATATCTGGCTCGCTCGCTTACTGTCATATCTGGCTCGCTTGCTTGCTCTCTTGTCTGGCTCACTCTCTTATCTGGCTCGCTCGCATATCTGGCTCGCTCGCTCTCAAATCGGGCTCGATCGCTTGCTCTCATATCTGGCTTGCTCGCTTGCTCTCATATCTGGCTCGCTCGCTTGCTCTCATATCTGGCTCGCTCGCTTTTTCTCATATCTGGATCGCTCGCTTGCTCTCTTGTCTGGCTCGCTCTCTTATCTGGCTCGCTCGCATATCTGGCTCGCTCGCTCTCAAATCTGGCTCGCTCGCTTGCTCTCATATTTGGCTAGCTCGCTTTCTCTCTTGTCTTGCTCGCTCTCATATCTGGCTCGCTCGCTCTCATATCTGGCTGGTTCGCTTGCTCTCATATCTGGCTCGCTCGCTTGCTCTCTTGTCTGGCTTGCTCTCTTATCTGTCTCGCTCTCACATCTGGCTCGCTCGCTTGCTCTCATATCTGGCTCGCTCTCTTGCTCTTTTGTCTGTCTCGCTCTCTTATCTGGCTTGCTCGCTAGCATATCTGACTCGCACGCTTGCTCTCTTATCTGGCTCGATCGCTCTCAAATCTGGCTCGCTCGCTTGCTCTCATATCTGGCTAGCTCGCTTGCTCTCATATCTGGCTTTCTCGCTTGCTCTCTTGTCTAGTTCGCGCTCTTATCTGGCTCTCTCTCATATCTGGCTTGCTCGCTTGCTCTCATATCTGGCTCGCTCGCTTGCTCTCTTGTCTGGCTCGCTCTCTTATCTGGCTCGATCGCTCTCATATCTGGCTCGCTCGCTTGCTCTCATGTCTGGCTCTCTCGCTCTCATATCTGGCTTTCTCGCTTGCTCTCTTGTCTGGCTCGCTCTCTTATCTGGCTTGCTCGCATATCTGGCTCGCTCGCTCTCACATCTGCCTAGCTCGCTTGCTCTCATTTCTGGCTGGCTCGCTTGCTCTCATATCTGGCTCGCTCGCTTGCTCTCTTGTCTGTCTCGCTCTTTTATGGCTCGCTTGCATATCTGGCTCACTCGCTCTCAAATCTGGCTCGCTCGCTTGCTCTCATATCTGGCTTGCTCGCTTGCTCTCATATCCGGCTCGCTCGCTTGCTCTCATATCTGGCTCGCTCGCTTGCTCTCTTGTATGGCTCGCTCTCTTATCTGGCTCGCTCGCATATCTGGCTCGCTCGCTCTCAAATCTGGCTCGCTCGCTTGCTCTCATATCTGGCTAGCTCGCTTGCTCTCTTGTCTTGCTCGCTCTCTTATCTGGCTCGCTTGCTCTCATATCTGTCTGGCTCGCTTGCTCTCATATCTGGCTCGCTCGCTTGCTCTCTTGTCTGGCTCGCTCTCTTATCTGGCTAGCTCGCTAGCATATCTGGCTCGCAGGCTTGCTCTCTTGTCTGGCTTGCTCTCTTATCTGGCTTGCTCGCTCTCATATCTGGCTTTCTCGCTTGCTCTCTTGTCTGGCTTGCTCTCTTATCTGGCTTGCTCGCATATCTGGCTCGCTCGCTCTCACATCTGGCTGGCTCGCTTGCTCTCATTTCTGGCTGGCTCGCTTGCTCTCATATCTGGCTCGCTCGCTTGCTCTCGTCTGTCTCGCTCTCTTTTATGGCTCGCTCGCATATCTGGCTTGCTCGCTCTCAAATCTGGCTCGCTCGCTTGCTCTCATATCTTGCTTGCTCGCTTGCTCTCATATCCGGCTCGCTCGCTCTCATATCTGGCTCGCTCGCTTGCTCTCTTGTCTGGCTCGCTCTCTTATCTGGCTCGCTCGCATATCTGGCTCGCTCGCTCTTACATCTAGCTGGCTCGCTTGCTCTCTTGTCTGGCTCGCTCTCTTATCTGGCTCGCTCTTATATCTGCCTTGCTAGCTCGCTCTCATATCTGGCTCGCTCGCTTGCTCTCTTGTCTGTCTCGCTTTCTTTTATGGCTCGCTCGCATATCTGGCTAGCTTGCTCTCACATCTGGCTCGCTCACTTGCTCTCTTGTCTGGGTCATTCTCTTATCTGGCTCGCTCGCTCGCATATCTGGCTCACTCGCTCTCATATCTGGCTTGCTCGCTTGCTCTCATATCTGGCTCGCTCGCTTACTGTCATATCTGGCTCGCTTGCTTGCTCTCTTGTCTGGCTCACTCTCTTATCTGGCTCGCTCGCATATCTGGCTCGCTCGCTCTCAAATCGGGCTCGCTCGCTTGCTCTCATATCTGGCTTGCTCGCTTGCTCTCATATCTGGCTCGCTCGCTTGCTCTCATATCTGGCTCGCTCGCTTTTTCTCATATCTGGCTCGCTCGCTTGCTCTCTTGTCTGGCTCGCTCTCTTATCTGGCTCGCTCGCATATCTGGCTCGCTCGCTCTCAAATCTGGCTCGCTCGCTTGCTCTCATATTTGGTTAGCTCGCTTTCTCTCTTGTCTTGCTCGCTCTCATATCTGGCTCGCTCGCTCTCATATCTGGCTGGTTCGCTTGCTCTCATATCTGGATCGCTCGCTTGCTCTCTTGTCTGGCTTGCTCTCTTATCTGTCTCGCTCTCACATCTGGCTCGCTCGCTTGCTCTCATATCTGGCTCGCTCGCTTGCTCTTTTGTCTGGCTCGCTCTCTTATCTGGCTTGCTCGCTAGCATATCTGGCTCGCACGCTTGCTCTCTTATCTGGCTCGATCGCTCTCATATCTGGCTCGCTCGCTTGCTCTCATGTCTGGCTCGCTCTCATATCTGGCTTTCTCGCTTGCTCTCTTGTCTGGCTCGCTCTCTTGCTCTCATTTCTGGCTGGCTCGCTTGCTCTCATATCTGGCTCGCTCGCTTGCTCTCTTGTCTGTCTCGCTCTTTTATGGCTCGCTTGCATATCTGGCTCACTCGCTCTCAAATCTGGCTCGCTCGCTTGCTCTCATATCTGGCTTGCTCGCTTGCTCTCATATCCGGCTCGCTCGCTTGCTCTCATATCTGGCTCGCTCGCTTGCTCTCTTGTATGGCTCGCTCTCTTATCTGGCTCGCTCGCATATCTGGCTCGCTCGCTCTCAAATCTGGCTCGCTCGCTTGCTCTCATATCTGGCTAGCTCGCTTGCTCTCTTGTCTTGCTCGCTCTCTTATCTGGCTCGCTTGCTCTCATATCTGTCTGGCTCGCTTGCTCTCATATCTGGCTCGCTCGCTTGCTCTCTTGTCTGGCTCGCTCTCTTATCTGGCTAGCTCGCTAGCATATCTGGCTCGCAGGCTTGCTCTCTTGTCTGGCTTGCTCTCTTATCTGGCTTGCTCGCTCTCATATCTGGCTTTCTCGCTTGCTCTCTTGTCTGGCTTGCTCTCTTATCTGGCTTGCTCGCATATCTGGCTCGCTCGCTCTCACATCTGGCTGGCTCGCTTGCTTTCATTTCTGGCTGGCTCGCTTGCTCTCATATCTGGCTCGCTCGCTTGCTCTCGTCTGTCTCGCTCTCTTTTATGGCTCGCTCGCATATCTGGCTTGCTCGCTCTCAAATCTGGCTCGCTCGCTTGCTCTCATATCTTGCTTGCTCGCTTGCTCTCATATCCGGCTCGCTCGCTCTCATATCTGGCTCGCTCGCTTGCTCTCTTGTCTGGCTCGCTCTCTTATCTGGCTCGCTCGCATATCTGGCTCGCTCGCTCTCACATCTAGCTGGCTCGCTTGCTCTCATATCTGGCTCGCTTGCTCTCTTGTCTGGCTCGCTCTCTTATCTGGCTCGCTCTTATATCTGCCTTGCTAGCTCGCTCTCATATCTGGCTCGCTCGCTTGCTCTCTTGTCTGTTTCGCTCTCTTTTATGGCTCGCTCGCATATCTGGCTAGCTTGCTCTCACATCTGGCTCGCTCGCTTGCTCTCTTGTCTGGGTCATTCTCTTATCTGGCTCGCTCGCTCGCATATCTGGCTCGCACGCTCTCATATCTGGCTTGCTCGCTTGCTCTCATATCTGGCTCGCTCGCTTACTGTCATATCTGGCTCGCTTGCTTGCTCTCTTGTCTGGCTCACTCTCTTATCTGGCTCGCTCGCATATCTGGCTCGCTCGCTCTCAAATCGGGCTCGCTCGCTTGCTCTCATATCTGGCTTGCTCGCTTGCTCTCATATCTGGCTCGCTCGCTTGCTCTCATATCTGGCTCGCTCGCTTTTTCTCATATCTGGCTCGCTCGCTTGCTCTCTTGTCTGGCTCGCTCTCTTATCTGGCTCGCTCGCATATCTGGCTCGCTCGCTCTCAAATCTGGCTCGCTCGCTTGCTCTCATATTTGGTTAGCTCGCTTTCTCTCTTGTCTTGCTCGCTCTCATATCTGGCTCGCTCGCTCTCATATCTGGCTGGTTCGCTTGCTCTCATATCTGGATCGCTCGCTTGCTCTCTTGTCTGGCTTGCTCTCTTATCTGTCTCGCTCTCACATCTGGCTCGCTCGCTTGCTCTCATATCTGGCTCGCTCGCTTGCTCTTTTGTCTGGCTCGCTCTCTTATCTGGCTTGCTCGCTAGCATATCTGGCTCGCACGATTGCTCTCTTATCTGGCTCGATCGCTCTCATATCTGGCTCGCTCGCTTGCTCTCATGTCTGGCTCGCTCTCATATCTGGCTTTCTCGCTTGCTCTCTTGTCTGGCTCGCTCTCTTATCTGGCTTGCTTTCATATCTGGCTCGCTCGCTCTCACATCTGGCTGGCTCGCTTGCTCTCATTTCTGGCTGGCTCGCTTGCTCTCATATCTGGCTCGCTCGCTTGCTCTCTTGTCTGTCTCGCTCTCTTTTATGGCTTGCTCGCATATCTGGTTCGCTCGCTCTCAAATCTGGCTCGCTCGCTTGCTCTCATATCTGGCTTGCTCGCTTGCTCTCATATCCGGCTCGCTCGCTTGCTCTCATATCTGGCTTGCTCGCTTGCTCTCTTGTCTGGCTCGCTCTCTTATCTGGCTCGCTCGCATATCTGGCTCGCTCGCTCTCTTTAATCTGGCTCGCTCGCTTGCTCTCATATCTGGCTAGCTCGCTTGCTCTCTTGTCTTGCTCACTCTCTTATCCGGCTCGCTCGCTCTCATATCTGGCTGGCTCGCTTGCTCTCATATCTGGCTCGCTCGCTTGCTCTCTTGTCTGGCTCGCTCTCTTATCTGGCTAGCTCGCTAGCATATCTGGCTCGCACGCTTGCTCTCTTGTCTGGCTTGCTCTCTTATCTGGCTCGCTCGCTCTCATATCTGGCTCGCTCGCTTGCTCTCATGTCTGGCTCGCTCGCTCTCATATCTGGCTTTCTCGCTTGCTCTCTTGTCTGGCTCGCTCTCTTATCTGGCTCGCTCTCATACCTGGCTCGCTCGCTCTCACATCTAGCTGGCTCCCTTGCTCTCATATCTGGCTCGCTTGTTCTCTAGTCTGGCTCGCTTTCTTATCTGGCTCGCTCTTATATCTGCCTTGCTAGCTTGCTCTCATATCTGGCTCGCTCGCTTGCTCTCTTGTCTGTCTCGCTCTCTTTTATGGCTCGCTCGCATATCTGGCTCCCTTGCTCTCACATCTGGCTCGCTCGCTTGCTCTCTTTTCTGGCTCGCTCTCTTATCTGGCTCGCTCGCTCGCATATCTGGCTCGCTCGCTCTCATGTCTGGCTCGCTCGCTCTCATATCTGGCTTGCTCGCTCGCTCTCATATCTGGCTTGCTCGCTTGCTCTCATATCTGGCTCGCTCGCTTGCTCTCATATCTGGCTCGCTCGCTTGTTCTCATATCTGGCTCGCTCGCTTGCTCTCTTGTCTGGCTCGCTCTCTTATCTGGCTCGCTCGCATATCTGGCCCCGCTCGCTCTCATATCTGGCTTGCTCTCATATTTGGCTAGCTCGCTTTCTCTCTTGTCTTGCTCGCTCTCTTATCTGGCTCGCTCGCTCTCATATCTGGCTGGTTCGCTTGCTCTCATATCTGGCTCGCTCGCTTGCTCTCTTGTCTGGCTCGCTCTCTTATCTGGCTTGCTCGCTAGCATATCTGGCTTGCACGCTTGCTCTCTTGTCTGGCTTGCTCTCTTATCTGGCTCGCTCGCTCTCATATCTGGCTCGCTCGCTTGCTCTCATATCTGGCTCGCTCGCTTGCTCTCTTGTCTGGCTCGCTCTCTTATCTGGCTCGCTCACATATCTGGCTCGCTCGCTCTCACATCTAGCTGGCTCGCTTGCTCTCATATTTTGCTCGCTCGCTTGCTCTCTTGTCTGGCTCGCTCTCTTATCTGGCTCGCTCTCATATCTGGCTTGCTAGCTTGCTCTCATATCTGGCTCACTCGCTTGCTCTCTTGTCTGTCTCGCTCTCTTTTATGGCTCGCTCGCATATCTGGCTCGCTCGCTCTCACATCTGGCTCGCTCGCTCGCTCGCATATCTGGTTCGCTCGCTCTCATATCTTACTCGCTCCGTCTCATGTCTGGCTCGCTTGCTCTCATATCTTGCTTGCTCACTTGCTCTCATATCCGGCTCGCTCACTCGCTCTCATATCTGGCTTGCTCGCTTGCTCTCTTGTCTGGCTCGCTCTCTTATCTGGCTCGCTCGCATATCTGGCTCGCTCGCTCTCACATCTAGCTGGCTCGCTTGCTCTCATATCTGGCTCGCTTGCTCTCTTGTCTGGCTCGCTCTCTTATCTGGCTCGCTCTTATATCTGCCTTGCTAGCTCGCTCTCATATCTGGCTCGCTCGCTTGCTCTCTTGTCTGTCTCGCTCTCTTTTATGGCTCGCTCGCATATCTGGCTAGCTTGCTCTCACATCTGGCTCGCTCGCTTGCTCTCTTGTCTGGGTCGCTCTCTTATCTGGCTCGCTCGCTCGCATATCTGGCTCGCTCGCTCTCATGTCTGGCTCGCTCGCTCTCATATCTGGCTTGCTCGCTTGCTCTCATATCTGGCTCGCTCGCTTACTCTCATATCTGGCTCGCTTGCTTGCTCTCTTGTCTGGCTCGCTCTCTTATCTGGCTCGCTCGCATATCTGGCTCGCTCGCTCTCAAATCGGGCTCGCTCGCTTGCTCTCATATCTGGCTTGCTCGCTTGCTCTCATATCTGTCTCGCTCGCTTTTTCTCATATCTGGCTCGCTCGCTTGCTTTCTTGTCTGGCTCGCTCTCTTATCTGGCTCGCTCGCATATCTGGCTCGCTCGCTCTCAAATCTGGCTCGCTCGCTTGCTCTCATATTTGGTTAGCTCGCTTTCTCTCTTGTCTTGCTCGCTCTCATATCTGGCTCGCTCGCTCTCATATCTGGCTGGTTCGCTTGCTCTCATATCTGGATCGCTCGCTTGCTCTCTTGTCTGGCTTGCTCTCTTATCTGTCTCGCTCTCACATCTGGCTCGCTCGCTTGCTCTCATATCTGGCTCGCTCGCTTATTCTTTTGTCTGGCTCGCTCTCTTATCTGGCTTGCTCGCTAGCATATCTGGCTCGCACGCTTGCTCTCTTATCTGGCTCGATCGCTCTCATATCTGGCTCGCTCGCTTGCTCTCATGTCTGGCTCGCTCTCATATCTGGCTTTCTCGCTTGCTCTCTTGTCTGGCTCGCTCTCTTATCTGGCTTGCTTGCATATCTGGCTCGCTCGCTCTCACATCTGGCTGGCTCGCTTGCTCTCATTTCTGGCTGGCTCGCTTGCTCTCATATCTGGCTCGCTCGCTTGCTCTCTTGTCTGTCTCGCTCTCTTTTATGGCTTGCTCGCATATCTGGCTCGCTCGCTCTCAAATCTGGCTCGCTCGCTTGCTCTCATATCTGGCTCGCTTGTTCTCTTGTCTGGCTCGCTTTCTTATCTGGCTCGCTCTTATATCTGCCTTGCTAGCTTGCTCTCATATCTGGCTCGCTCGCTTGCTCTCTTGTCTGTCTCGCTCTCTTTTATGGCTCGCTCGCATATCTGGCTCCCTTGCTCTCACATCTGGCTCGCTCGCTTGCTCTCTTTTCTGGCTCGCTCTCTTATCTGGCTCGCTCGCTCGCTCGCATATCTGGCTCGCTCGCTCTCATGTCTGGCTCGCTCGCTCTCATATCTGGCTTGCTCGCTTGTTCTCATATCTGGCTTGCTCGCTTGCTCTCATATCTGGCTCGCTCGCTTGCTCTCATATCTGGCTCGCTCGCTTGTTCTCATATCTGGCTCACTCGCTTGCTCTCTTGTCTGGCTCGCTCTCTTATCTGGCTCGCTCGCATATCTGGCCCCGCTCGCTCTCATATCTGGCTTGCTCTCATATTTGGCTAGCTCGCTTTCTCTCTTGTCTTGCTCGCTCTCTTATCTGGCTCGCTCGCTCTCATATCTGGCTGGTTCGCTTGCTCTCATATCTGGCTCGCTCGCTTGCTCTCTTGTCTGGCTCGCTCTCTTATCTGGCTTGCTCGCTAGCATATCTGGCTTGCACGCTTGCTCTCTTGTCTGGCTTGCTCTCTTATCTGGCTCGCTCGCTCTCACATCTGGCTGGCTTGCTTGCTCTCATTTCTGGCTGGCTCGCTTGCTCTCATATCTGGCTCGCTCGCTTGCTCTCTTGTCTGTCTCACTCTCTTTTATGGCTCGTTTGCATATCTGGCTCGCTCGCTTGCTCTCATATCTGGCATGCTCGCTCACTCTCATATCTGGCTTGCTCGCTTGCTCTCATATCCGGCTCGCTCGCTTGCTCTCATATCTGGCACGCTCGCTTGCTCTCTTGTCTGGCTCGCTCTCTTATCTGGCTCGCTCGCATAACTGGCTCGCTCGCTCTCAAATCTGGCTCGCTCGCTTGCTCTCATATCTGGCTAGCTCGCTTGCTCTCTTGTCTTGCTCGCTCTCTTATCTGGCTCGCTCGCTCTCATATCTGGCTGGCTCGCTTGCTCTCATATCTGGCTCGCTCGCTTGCTCTCTTGTCTGGCTCGCTCTCTTATCTGGCTTGCTCGCTAGCATATCTGGCTCGCACGCTTGCTCTCTTGTCTGGCTTGATCTCTTATCTGGCTCGCTCGCTCTCATATCTGGCTCGCTCGCTTGCTCTCATGTCTGGCTCGCTCGCTCTTATATCTGGCTTTCTCGCTTGCTCTCTTGTCTGGCTCGTTCTCTTATCTGGCTCGCTCGCTCGCATATCTGGCTCGCTCGCTCTCATGTCTGGCTCGCTCGCTCTCATATCTGACTTGCTCGCTTGCTCTCATATCTGGCTCGCTCGCTTACTCTCATATCTGGCTCGCTCGCTTGCTCTCTTGTCTGGCTCACTCTCTTATCTGGCTCGCTCGCATATCTGGCTCGCTCGCTCTCAAATCTGGCTCGTTCGCTTGCTCTCATATCTGGCTCGCTCGCTTGCTCTGGTGTCTGGCTCGCTCTCTTATCTGGCTTGCTCGCTAGCATATCTGGCTCGCACGCTTGCTCTCTTATCTGGCTCGATCGCTCTCATATCTGGCTCGCTCGCTTGCTCTCATGTCTGGCTCGCTCGCTCTCATATCTGGCTTTCTCGCTTGCTCTCTTTTCTGGCTCGCTCTCTTATCTGGCTTGCTCGCATATCTGGCTCGCTCGCTCTCACATCTGGCTGGCTCGCTTGCTCTCATTTCTGGCTGGCTCGCTTGCTCTCATATCTGGCTCGCTCGCTTGCTCTCTTTTATGGCTCGCTCGCATATCTGGCTCGCTCGCTCTCAAATCTGGCTCGCTCGCTTGCTCTCATATCTGGCTTGCTGGCTTGCTCTCATATCCGGCTCGCTCGCTTGCTCTCATATCTGGCTCGCTCGCTTACTCTCTTGTCTGGCTCGCTCTCTTATCTGGCTCGCTCGCATATCTGGCTCGCTCGCTCTCAAATCTGGCTCGCTCGCTTGCTCTCATATCTGGCTAGCTCGCTTGCTCTCTTGTCTTGCTCGCTCTCTTATCTGGCTCGCTCGCTCTCATATCTGGCTGGCTCGCTTGCTCTCATATCTGGCTCGCTCGCTTGCTCTCTTGTCTGGCTCGCTCTCTTATCTGGCTAGCTCGCTAGCATATCTGGCTCGCACACTTGCTTTCTTGTCTGGCTTGCTCTCTTATCTGGCTCGCTCGCTCTCATATCTGGCTCGATCGCTTGCTCTCATGTCTGGCTCGCTCGCTCTCATATCTGGCTTTCTCGCTTGCTCTCTTGTCTTGCTCGCTCTCTTATCTGGCTCGCTCTCATACCTGGCTCGCTCGCTCTCACATCTAGCTGGCTCCCTTGCTCTCATATCTGGCTCGCTTGCTCTCTTATCTGGCTCGCTCTTATATCTGCCTTGCTAGCTTGCTCTCATATCTGGCTCGCTCGCTTGCTCTCTTGTCTGTCTCGCTCTCTTTTATGGCTCGCTCGCATATCTGGCTCCCTTGCTCTCACATCTGGCTCGCTCGCTTGCTCTCTTGTCTGGCTCGCTCTCTTATCTGGCTCGCTCGCTCGCATTTCTGGCTTGCTCGCTCTCATGTCTGGCTCGCTCGCTCTCATATCTGGCTTGCTCGCTTGCTCTCATATCTGGCTTGCTCGCTTGCTCTCATATCTGGCTCGCTCGCTTGCTTTCATATCTGGCTCGCTCGCTTGTTCTCATATCTGGCTCGCTCGCTTGCTCTCTTGTCTGGCTCGCTCTCTTATCTGGCTCGCTCGCATATCTGGCTCGCTCGCTTTCATATCTGGCTTGCTCTCATATTTGGCTAGCTCGCTTTCTCTCTTGTCTTGCTCGCTCTCTTATCTGGCTCGCTCGCTCTCATATCTGGCTGGTTCGCTTGCTCTCATATCCGGCTCGCTCGCTTGCTCTCTTGTCTGGCTCGCTCTCTTATCTGGCTTGCTCGCTAGCATATCTGGCTTGCACGCTTGCACTCTTGTCTGGCTTGCTCTCTTATCTGGCTCGCTCGCTCTCATATCTGGCTCGCTCGCTTGCTCTCATATCTGGCTCGCTCGCTTGCTCTCTTGTCTGGCTCGCTCTCTTATCTGGCTTGCTCACATATCTGGCTCGCTCGCTCTCACATCTAGCTGGCTCGCTTGCTCTCATATTTGGCTCGCTCGCTTCCTCTCTTGTCTGGCTCGCTCTCTTATCTGACTCGCTCGCATATCTGGCTCGCTCGCTCTCAAATCTGGCTCGCTCGCTTGCTCTCATATTTGGTTAGCTCGCTTTCTCTCTTGTCTGGCTCGCTCTCTTATCTGGCTTGCTCGCTAGCATATCTGGCTCGCACGCTTGCTCTCTTGTCTGGCTTGATCTCTTATCTGGCTCGCTCGCTCTCATATCTGGCTCGCTCGCTTGCTCTCATGTCTGGCTCGCTCGCTCTCATATCTGGCTTTCTCGCTTGCTCTCTTGTCTGGCTCGCTCTCTTATCTGGCTCGCTCGCTCGCATATCTGGCTCGCTCGCTCTCATGTCTGGCTCGCTCGCTCTCATATCTGACTTGCTCGCTTGCTCTCATATCTGGCTCGCTCGCTTACTCTCATATCTTGCTCGCTCGCTTGCTCTCTTGTCTGGCTCACTCTCATATCTGGCTCGCTCGCTCTCATATCTGGCTCGCTCGCTTGCTCTCATATTTGGTTAGCTCGCTTTCTCTCTTGTCTTGCTCGCTCTCATATCTGGATCGCTCGCTTGCTCTCTTGTCTGGCTTGCTCTCTTATCTGTCTCGCTCTCAAATCTGGCTCGCTCGCTTGCTCTCATATCTGGCTCGCTCGCTTGCTCTTTTGTCTGGCTCGCTCTCTTATCTGGCTTGCTCGCTAGCATATCTGGCTCGCACGCTTGCTCTCTTATCTGGCTCGATCGCTCTCATATCTGGCTCACTCGCTTGCTCTCATGTCTGGCTCACTCTCATATCTGGCTTTCTCGCTTGCTCTCTTGTCTGGCTCGCTCTCTTATCTGGCTTGCTTGCATATCTGGCTCGCTCGCTCTCACATCTGGCTGGCTCGCTTGCTCTCATTTCTGGCTGGCTCGCTTGCTCTCATATCTGGCTCGCTCGTTTGCTCTCTTGTCTGTCTCGCTCTCTTTTATGGCTTGCTCGCATATCTGGCTCGCTCGCTTGCTCTCATATCTGGCTTGCTCGCTTGCTCTCATATCCGGCTCGCTCGCTTGCTCTCATATCTGGCTCGCTCGCTTGCTCTCTTGTCTGGCTCGCTCTCTTATCTGGCTCGCTCGCATATCTGGCTCGCTCGCTCTCTTTAATCTGGCTCGCTCGCTTGCTCTCATATCTGGCTAGCTCGCTTGCTCTCTTGTCTTGCTCGCTCTCTTATCTGGCTCGCTCGCTCTCATATCTGGCTGGCTCGCTTGCTCTCATATCTGGCTCGCTTGCTTGCTCTCTTGTCTGGCTCGCTCTCTTATCTGGCTAGCTCGCTAGCATATCTGGCTCGCACGCTTGCTCTCTTGTCTGGCTTGCTCTCTTATCTGGCTCGCTCGCTCTCATATCTGGCTCGCTCGCTTGCTCTCATGTCTGGCTCGCTCGCTCTCATATCTGGCTTTCTCGCTTGCTCTCTTGTCTGGCTCGCTCTCTTATCTGGCTCGCTCTCATACCTGGCCCACTCGCTCTCACATCTAGCTGGCTCCCTTGCTCTCATATCTGGCTCGCTTGCTCTCTTGTCTGGCTCGCTCTTATCTGGCTCGCTCACATATCTGGCTCGCTCGCTCTCACATCTAGCTGGCTCGCTTGCTCTCATATTTGGCTCGCTCGCTTGCTCTCTTGTCTGGCTCGCTCTCTTATCTGGCTCGCTCTCATATCTGGCTTGCTAGCTTGCTCTCATATCTGGCTCGCTCGCTTGCTCTCTTGTCTGTCTCGCTCTCTTTTATGGCTCGCTCGCATATCTGGCTCGCTCGCTCTCACATCTGGCTCGCTCGCTTGCTCGCTCGCATATCTGGTTCGCTCGCTCTCATATCTTACTCGCTCCGTCTCATGTCTGGCTCGCTCGCTCTCATATCTGGCTTGCTCGCTTGCTCTCATATCTGGCTCGCTCGCTTGCTCTCTTGTCTGTCTCGCTCTCTTTTATGGCTCGCTCGCATATCTGGCTTGCTCACTCTCACATCTGGCTCGCTCGCTTGCTCGCTCGCATATCTGGTTCGCTCGCTCTCATATCTTACTCGCTCCGTCTCATGTCTGGCTCGCTCGCTCTCATATCTGGCTTGCTCGCTTGCTCTCATATCTGGCTCGCTCGCTTGCTCTCTTGTCTGGCTCGCTCTCTTATCTGGCTCGCTCGCATATCTTGCGCGCTCACTCTCAAATCTGGCTCGCTTGCTTGCTCTCATATCTGGCTAGCTCGCTTGCTCTCATATCTGGCTAGCTCGTTTGTTCTCTTGTCTTGCTCGCTCTCTTATCTGGCTCGCTCGCTCTCATATCTGGCTGGCTCGCTCGCTCTCATATCTGGCTCGCTCGCTTGCTCTCATATCTGGCTCTCTTGCTCTCATATCTGGCTCGCTCGCTTGCTTAATTGTCTGGCTCGCTCTCTTATCTGGCTCGCTCGCATATCTCGCTCGCTCGCTCTCACATCTGGCTCGCTCGCTTGCTCTCAAATGTGGCTCGCTCGCTTGCTCTCATGTCTGGCTCGTTCGCTCTCATATCTGGCTCGCTCGCTTTCATATCTTACTCGCTCGCTCTCATGTCTGGCTCCCTCGCTCTCATATCTGGCTTGCTCTCATATCTGGCTCGCTCGCTTGCTCTCTTGTCTGGCTCGCTCTCTTATCTGACTCGCTCGCATATCTGGCTCGCTCGCTCTCAAATCTGGCTCGCTCGCTCTCAAATCTGGCTCGCTCGCTTGCTCTCATATCTGGCTAGCTCGCTTGCTCTCTTGTCTTGCTCGCTCTCTTATCTGGCTCGCTCGCTCTCATATCTGGCTGGCTCGCTTGCTCTCATATCTGGCTCGCTCGCTTGCTCTCATATCTGGCTCTCTTGCTCTCAGATCTGGCTCGCTCGCTTGCTTAATTGTCTGGCTCGCTCTCTTATCTGGCTTGCTCTCTCTCACATCTGGCTTGCTCGCTGCTCTCTTGTCTGGCTCGCTCTCTTATCTGGCTCGCTCGCATATCTTGCTCGCTCGCTCTCACATCTGGCTCGCTCGCTTGCTCTCAAATGTGGCTAGCTCGCTTGCTCTCTTGTCTTGCTCCCTCTCTTATCTGGCTCGCTCGCTCTCATATCTGGCTGGCTCGCTTGCTCTCATATCTGGATCGCTCGCTTGCTCTCTTGTATGGCTCGCTCTGTTATCTGGTTTGCTCGCTAGCATATCTGGCTCGCACGCTTGCTCTCTTGTCTGGCTTGCTCTCTTATCTGGCTCGCTCACTTTCATATCTGGCTCGCTCGCTTGCTCTCATGTCTGGCTCGCTTGCTCTCATGTCTGGCTCGCTCTCATATCTGGCTTTCTCACTTGCTCTCTTGTCTGGCTCGCTCTCTTATCTGGCTCGCTCGCATATCTGGCTCGCTCGCTCTCACATCTGGCTGGCTCGCTTGCTCTCATTTCTGGCTGGCTCGCTTGCTCTCATATCTGGCTCGCTCGCTTGCTCTCTTGTCTGTCTCACTCTCTTTTATGGCTCGTTTGCATATCTGGCTCGCTCGCTTGCTCTCATATCTGGCATGCTCGCTCACTCTCATATCTGGCTTGCTCGCTTGCTCTCATATTCGGCTCGCTTGCTCTCATATCTGGCACGCTCGCTTGCTCTCTTGTCTGGCTCGCTCTCTTATCTGGCTCGCTCGCATAACTGGCTCGCTCGCTCTCAAATCTGGCTCGCTCGCTTGCTCTCATATCTGGCTAGCTCGCTTGCTCTCTTGTCTTGCTCGCTCTCTTATCTGGCTCGCTCGCTCTCATATCTGGCTGGCTCGCTTGCTCTCATATCTGGTTCGCTCGCTTGCTCTCTTGTCTGGCTCGCTCTCTTATCTGGCTTGCTCGCTAGCATATCTGGCTCGCACGCTTGCTCTCTTGTCTGGCTTGATCTCTTATCTGGCTCGCTCGCTCTCATATCTGGCTCGCTCGCTTGCTCTCATGTCTGGCTCGCTCGCTCTCATATCTGGCTTTCTCGCTTGCTCTCTTGTCTGGCTCGCTCTCTTATCTGGCTCGCTCGCTCGCATATCTGGCTCGCTCGCTCTCATGTCTGGCTCGCTCGCTCTCATATCTCACTTGCTCGCTTGCTCTCATATCTGGCTCGCTCGCTTGCTCTCTTGTCTGGCTCACTCTCTTATCTGGCTCGCTCGCATATCTGGCTCGCTCGCTCTCAAATCTGGCTCGCTTGCTTGCTCTCATATCTGGCTCGCTCGCTTGCTCTTGTGTCTGGCTCGCTCTCTTATCTGGCTTGCTCGCTAGCATATCTGGCTCGCACGCTTGCTCTCTTATCTGGCTCGATCGCTCTCATATCTGGCTCGCTCGCTTGCTCTCATGTCTGGCTCGCTCGCTCTCATATCTGGCTTTCTCGCTTGCTCTCTTTTCTGGCTCGCTCTCTTATCTGGCTTGCTCGCATATCTGGCTCGCTCGCTCTCACATCTGGCTGGCTCGCTTGCTCTCATTTCTGGCTGGCTCGCTTGCTCTCATATCTGGCTCGCTCGCTTGCTCTCTTTTATGGCTCGCTCGCATATCTGGCTCACTCGCTCTCAAATCTGGCTCGCTCTCTTGCTCTCATATCTGGCTTGCTGGCTTGCTCTCATATCCGGCTCGCTCGCTTGCTCTCATATCTGGCTCGCTCGCTTACTCTCTTGTCTGGCTCGCTCTCTTATCTGGCTCGCTCGCATATCTGGCTCGCTCGCTCTCAAATCTGGCTCGCTCGCTTGCTCTTATATCTGGCTAGCTCGCTTGCTCTCTTGTCTTGCTCGCTCTCTTATCTGGCTCGCTCGCTCTCATATCTGGCTGGCTCGCTTGCTCTCATATCTGGCTCGCTCGCTTGCTCTCTTGTCTGGCTCGCTCTCTTATCTGGCTAGCACGCTAGCATATCTGGCTCGCACGCTTGCTTTCTTGTCTGGCTTGCTCTCTTATCTGGCTCGATCGCTCTCATATCTGGCTCGCTCGCTTGCTCTCATGTCTGGCTTGCTCGCTCTCATATCTGGCTTTCTCGCTTGCTCTCTTGTCTGGCTCGCTCTCTTATCTGGCTCGCTCTCATACCTGGCTCGCTCGCTCTCACATCTAGCTGGCTCCCTTGCTCTCATATCTGGCTCGCTTGCTCTCTTATCTGGCTCGCTCTTATATCTGCCTTGCTAGCTTGCTCTCATATCTGGCTCGCTCGCTTGCTCTCTTGCCTGTCTCGCTCTCTTTTATGGCTCGCTCGCATATCTGGCTCCCTTGCTCTCACATCTGGCTCGCTCGCTTGCTCTCTTGTCTGGCTCGCTCTCTTATCTGGCTCGCTCGCTCGCATTTCTGGTTCGCTTGCTCTCATGTCTGGCTCGCTCTCATGTCTGGCTCGCTCGCTCTCATATCTGGCTTGCTCGCTTGCTCTCATATCTGGCTTGCTCGCTTGCTCTCATATCTGGCTCGCACGCTTGCTTTCATATCTGGCTCGCTCGCTTGTTCTCATATCTGGCTCGCTCGCTTGCTCTCTTATCTGGCTCGCTCGCATATCTGGCTCGCTCGCTCTCATATCTGGCTTGCTCTCGTATTTGGCTAGCTCGCTTTCTCTCTTGTCTTGCTCGCTCTCTTATCTGGCTCGCTCGCTCTCATATCTGGCTGGTTCGCTTGCTCTCATATCCGGCTCGCTCGCTTGCTCTCTTGTCTGGCTCGCTCTCTTATCTGGCTTGCTCGCTAGCATATCTGGCTTGCACGCTTGCTCTCTTGTCTGGCTTGCTCTCTTATCTGGCTCGCTCGCTCTCATATCTGGCTCGCTCGCTTGCTCTCATATCTGGCTCGCTCGCTTGCTCTCTTGTCTGGCTCGCTCTCTTATCTGGCTTGCTCACATATCTGGCTCGCTCGCTCTCACATCTAGCTGGCTCGCTTGCTCTCATATTTGGCTCGCTCGCTTGCTCTCTTGTCTGGCTCGCTCTCTTATCTGGCTCGCTCTCATATCTGGCTTGCTAGCTTGCTCTCATATCTGGCTCGCTCGCTTGCTCTCTTGTCTGTCTCGCTCGCTTGCTCTCTTGTCTGTCTCGCTCTCTTTTATGGCTCGCTCGCATATCTGGCTCGCTCGCTTGCTCGCTCGCATATCTGGTTCGCTTGCTCTCATATCTTACTCGCTCCGTCTCATGTCTGGCTCGCTCGCTCTCATATCTGGCTTGCTCGCTTGCTCTCATATCTGGCTCGCTCGCTTGCTCTCTTGTCTGGCTCGCTCTCTTATCTGGCTCGCTCGCATATCTTGCGCGCTCACTCTCAAATCTGGCTCGCTTGCTTGCTCTCATATCTGGCTAGCTCGCTTGCACTCATATCTGGCTAGCTCGTTTGCTCTCTTGTCTTGCTCGCTCTCTTATCTGGCTCGCTCGCTCTCATATCTGGCTGGCTCGCTTGCTCTCATATCTGGCTCGCTCGCTTGCTCTCATGTCTGGCTCGTTCGCTCTCATATCTGGCTCGCTCGCTTTCATATCTTACTCGCTCGCTCTCATGTCTGGCTCCCTCGCTCTCATATCTGGCTTGCTCTCATATCTGGCTCGCTCGCTTGCTCTCTTGTCTGGCTCGCTCACTTATCTGACTCGCTCGCATATCTGGCTCGCTCGCTCTCAAATCTGGCTCGCTCGCTTGCTCTCATATCTGGCTAGCTCGCTTGCTCTCATATCTGGCTAGCTCGCTTGCTCTCTTGTCTTGCTCGCTCTCTTATCTGGCTCGCTCGCTCTCATATCTGGCTGGCTCGCTTGCTCTCATATCTGGCTCGCTCGCTTGCTCTCATATCAGGCTCTCTTGCTCTCAGATCTGGCTCGCTCGCTTGCTTAATTGTCTGGCTCGCTCTCTTATCTGGCTTGCTCTCTCTCACATCTGCTTGCTCGCTGCTCTCTTGTCTGGCTCGCTCTCTTATCTGGCTCGCTCGCATATCTTGCTCGCTCGCTCTCACATCTGGCTCGCTCGCTTGCTCTCAAATGTGGCTAGCTCGCTTGCTCTCTTGTCTTGCTCCCTCTCTTATCTGGCTCGCTCGCTCTCATATCTGGCTGGATCGCTTGCTCTCATATCTGGATCGCTCGCTTGCTCTCTTGTCTGGCTCGCTCTCTTATCTGGTTTGCTCGCTAGCATATCTGGCTCGCACGCTTGCTCTCTTGTCTGGCTTGCTCTCTTATCTGGCTCGCTCGCTTTCATATCTGGCTCGCTCGCTTGCTCTCATGTCTGGCTCGCTTGCTCTCATGTCTGGCTCGCTCTCATATCTGGCTTTCTCGCTTGCTCTCTTGTCTGGCTCGCTCTCTTATCTGGCTCGCTCGCATATCTGGCTCGCTCGCTCTCACATCTGGCTGGCTCGCTTGCTCTCATTTCTGGCTGGCTCGCTTGCTCTCATATCTGGCTCGCTCGCTTGCTCTCTTGTCTGTCTCACTCTCTTTTATGGCTCGTTTGCATATCTGGCTCGCTCACTTGCTCTCATATCTGGCATGCTCGCTCACTCTCATATATGGCTTGCTCGCTTGCTCTCATATTCGGCTCGCTCGCTTGCTCTCATATCTGGCACGCTCGCTTGCTCTCTTGTCTGGCTCGCTCTCTTATCTGGCTTGCTCGCATATCTGGCTCGCTCGCTCTCTAATCTGGCTCGCTCGCTTGCTCTCATATCTGGCTAGCTCGCTTGCTCTCTTGTCTTGCTCGCTCTCTTATATGGCTCGCTCGCTCTCATATCTGGCTTGCTCGCTTGCTCTCATATCTGGCTCGCTCGCTTGCTCTCATATCTGGCTCTCTTGCTCCCAGATCTGGCTCGCTCGCTTGCTTAATTGTCTGGCTCGCTCTCTTATCTGGCTTGCTCTCTCTCACATCTGGCTTGCTCGCTGCTCTCTTGTCTGGCTCGCTCGCATATCTTGCTCGCTCGCTCTCACATCTGGCTCGCTCGCTTGCTCTCAAATGTGGCTAGCTCGCTTGCTCTCTTGTCTTGCTCCCTCTCTTATCTGGCTCGCTCGCTCTCATATCTGGCTGGCTCGCTTGCTCTCATATCTGGATCGCTCGCTTGCTCTCTTGTCTGGCTCGCTCTTTTATCTGGTTTGCTCGCTAGCATATCTGGCTCGCACGCTTGCTCTCTTGTCTGGCTTGCTCTCTTATCTGGCTCGCTCGCTTTCATATCTGGCTCGCTCGCTTGCTCTCATGTCTGGCTCGCTTGCTCTCATGTCTGGCTCGCTCTCATATCTTGCTTTCTCGCTTGCTCTCTTGTCTGGCTCGCTCTCTTATCTGGCTCGCTCGCATATCTGGCTCGCTCGCTCTCTGGCTGGCTCGCTTGCTCTCATTTCTGGCTGGCTCGCTTGCTCTCATATCTGGCTGGCTCGCTTGCTCTCATTTCTGGCTGGCTCGCTTGCTCTCATATCTGGCTCGCTCGCTTGCTCTCTTGTCTGTCTCACTATCTTTTATGGCTCGTTTGCATATCTGGCTCGCTCGCTTGCTCTCTTGTCTGGCTCGCTCTCTTATCTGGCTCGCTCGCATATCTGGCTCGCTCGCTCTCAAATCTGGCTCGCTCGCTTGCTCTCATATCTGGCTAGCTCGCTTGCTCTCTTGTCTTGCTCGCTCTCTTATCTGGCTCGCTCGCTCTCATATCTGGCTGGCTCGCTTGCTCTCATATCTGGCTCGCTCGCTTGCTCTCTTGTCTGGCTCGCTCTCTTATCTGGCTTGCTCGCTAGCATATCTGGCTCGCACGCTTGCTCTCTTGTCTGGCTTGATCTCTTATCTGGCTCGCTCGCTCTCATATCTGGCTCGCTCGCTTGCTCTCATGTCTGGCTCGCTCGCTCTCATATCTGGCTTTCTCGCTTGCTCTCTTGTCTGGCTCGCTCTCTTATCTGGCATGCTCTCATACCTGGCTCGCTCGCTCTCACATCTGGCTGGCTCGCTTGCTCTCATTTCTGGCTGGCTCGCTTGCTCTCATATCTGGCTCGCTCGCTTGCTCTCTTGTCTGTCTCGCTCTCTTTTATGGCTCGCTCGCATATCTGGCTCGCTTGCTCTCAAATCTGGCTCGCACGCTTGCTCTCATATCTTGCTTGCTCGCTTACTCTCATATCCGGCTCGCTCGCTTGCTCTCATATCTGGCTCGCTCGCTTGCTCTCTTGTCTGGCTCGCTCTCTTATCTGGCTCGCTCGCATATCTGGCTCGCTCGCTCTCACATCTAGCTGGCTCGCTTGCTCTCATATCTGGCTCGCTTGCTCTCTTGTCTGGCTTGCTCTCTTATCTGGCTCACTCTTATATCTGCCTTGCTAGCTCGCTCTCATATCTGGCTCGCTCGCTTGCTCTCTTGTCTGTCTCGCTTTCTTTTATGGCTCGCTCGCATATCTGGCTAGCTTGCTCTCACATCTGGCTCGCTCGCTTGCTCTCTTGTCTGGCTCGCTCTCTTATCTGGCTCGCTCGCTCGCATATCTGGCTCGCTCGCTCTCATGTCTGGTTCGCTCGCTCTCATATCTGGCTTGCTCGCTTGCTCTCATATCTGGCTCGCTCGCTTACTCTCATATCTGGCTCGCTCACTTGCTCTCTTGTCTGGCTCACTCTCTTATCTGGCTCGCTCGCATATCTGGCTCGCTCGCTCTCAAATCTGGCTCGCTCGCTTGCTCTCATATCTGGCTCGCTCGCTTGCTCTTTTGTCTGGCTCACTCTCTTATCTGGCTTGCTCGCTAGCATATCTGGCTCGCACGCTTGCTCTCTTATCTGGCTCGATCGCTCACATATCTGGCTCGCTCGCTTGCTTTCATGTCTGGCTCGCTCGCTCTCATATCTGGCTTTCTCGCTTGCTCTCTTGTCTGGCTCGCTCTCTTATCTGGCTTGCTCGCATATCTGGCTCGCTCACTCTCACATCTGGCTGGCTCGCTTGCTCTCATTTCTGGCTGGCTCGCTTGCTCTCATATCTGGCTCGCTCGCTTGCTCTCTTTTATGGCTCGCTCGCATATCTGGCTCGCTCGCTCTCAAATCTGGCTCGCTCGCTTGCTCCCATATCTGGCTTGCTGGCTTGCTCTCATATCCGGCTCGCTCGCTTGCTCTCATATCTGGCTCGCTCGCTTACTCTCTTGTCTGGCTCGCTCGCATATCTGGCTCGCTCGCTTGCTCTCATATCTGGCTAGCTCGCTTGCTCTCTTGTCTTGCTCGCTCTCTTATCTGGCTCGCTCGCTCTCATATCTGGCTGGCTCGCTTGCTCTCATATCTGGCTTGCTCGCTTGCTCTCTTGTCTGGCTCGTTCTCTTATCTGGCTAGCTCGCTAGCATATCTGGCTCGCACGCTTGCTTTCTTGTCTGGCTTGCTCTCTTATCTGGCTCGCTCGCTCTCATATCTGGCTCGCTCGCTTGCTCTCATGTCTGGCTCGCTCTCATATCTGGCTTTCTCGCTTGCTCTCTTGTCTGGCTCGCTCTCTTATCTGGCTCGCTCTCATACCTGGCTCGCTCGCTCTCACATCTAGCTGGCTCCCTTGCTCTCATATCTGGCTCGCTTGCTCTCTTGTCTGGCTCGCTTTCTTATCTGGCTCGCTCTTATATCTGCCTTGCTAGCTTGCTCTCATATCTGGCTCGCTCGCTTGCTCTCTTGTCTGTCTCGCTCTCTTTTATGGCTCGCTCGCATATCTGGCTCCCTTGCTCTCACATCTGGCTCGCTCGCTTGCTCTCTTGTCTGGCTCGCTCTCTTATCTGGCTCGCTCGCTCGCATTTCTGGCTCGCTCGCTCTCATGTCTGGCTCGCTCGCTCTCATATCTGGCTTGCTCGCTTGCTCTCATATCTGGCTTGCTCGCTTGCTCTCATATCTGGCTCGCTCGCTTGCTTTCATATCTGGCTCGCTCGCTTGTTCTCATATCTGGCTCGCTCGCTTGCTCTCTTGTCTGGCTCGCTCTCTTATCTGGCTCGCTCGCATAACTGGCTCGCTCGCTCTCATATCTGGCTTGCTCTCATATTTGGCTAGCTCGCTTTCTCTCTTGTCTTGCTCGCTCTCTTATCTGGCTCGCTCGCTCTCATATCTGGCTGGTTCGCTTGCTCTCATATCCGGCTCGCTCGCTTGCTCTCTTGTCTGGCTCGCTCTCTTATCTGGCTTGCTCGCTAGCATATCTGGCTTGCACGCTTGCTCTCTTGTCTGGCTTGCTCTCTTATCTGGCTCGCTCGCTCTCATATCTGGCTCGCTCGCTTGCTCTCATATCTGGCTCGCTCGCTTGCTCTCTTGTCTGGCTCGCTCTCTTATCTGGCTTGCTCACATATCTGGCTCGCTCGCTCTCACATCTAGCTGGCTCGCTTGCTCTCATATTTGTCTCGCTCGCTTGCTCTCTTGTCTGGCTCGCTCTCATATCTGGCTCGCTCGCTTGCTCTCTTGTCTGTCTCGCTCTCTTTTATGGCTCGCTCGCATATCTGGCTCGCTCGCTCTCACATCTGGCTCGCTCGCTTGCTCGCTCGCATATCTGGTTCGCTCGCTCTCATATCTTACTCGCTCCGTCTCATGTCTGGCTCGCTCGCTGTCATATCTGGCTTGCTCGCTTGCTCTCATATCTGGCTCGCTCGCTTGCTCTCTTGTCTGGCTCGCTCTCTTATCTGGCTCGCTCGCATATCTTGCGCGCTCACTCTCAAATCTGGCTCGCTTGCTTGCTCTCATATCTGGCTAGCTCGCTTGCACTCATATCTGGCTAGCTCGTTTGCTCTCTTGTCTTGCTCGCTCTCTTATCTGGCTCGCTCGCTCTCATATCTGGCTGGCTCGCTTGCTCTCATATCTGGCTCGCTCGCTTGCTCTCATATCTGGCTCTCTTGCTCTCATATCTGGCTCGCTCGCTTGCTTAATTGTCTGGCTCGCTCTCTTATCTGGCTTGCTCTCTCTCACATCTGGCTTGCTCGCTGCTCTCATGTCTGGCTCGCTCTCTTATCTGGCTCGCTCTGTTATCTGGCTCGCTCGCATATCTTGCTCGCTCGCTCTCACATCTGGCTCGCTCGCTTGCTCTCAAATGTGGCTAGCTCGCTTGCTCTCTTGTCTTGCTCACTCTCTTATCTGGCTCGCTCGCTCTCATATCTGGCTGGCTCGCTTGCTCTCATATCTGGCTCGCTCGCTTGCTCTCTTGTCTGGCTCGCTCTGTTATCTGGCTCGCTCGCTTTCATATCTGGCTCGATCGCTTGCTCTCATGTCTGGCTCGCTCGCTTGCTCTAATGTCTGGCTTGCTCTCATATCTGGCTTTCTCGCTTGCTCTCTTGTCTGGCTCGCTCTCTTATCTGGCTCGCTCGCATATCTGGCTCGCTCGCATATCTGGCTCGCTCGCTCTCACATCTGGCTGGCTCGCTTGCTCTCATCTCTGGCTGGCTCGGTTACTCTCATATCTGGCTCGCTTGCTTGCTCTCTTGTCTGTCTCACTCTCTTTTATGGCTCGTTTGCATATCTGGCTCGCTCGCTTGCTCTCATATCTGGCATGCTCGCTCACTCTCATATCTGGCTTGCTCGCTTGCTCTCATATTCGGCTCGCTCGCTTGCTCTCATATCTGGCACGCTCGCTTGCTCTCTTGTCTGGCTCGCTCTCTTATCTGGCTCGCTCGCATATCTGGCTCGCTCGCTCTCAAATCTGGCTCGCTCGCTTGCTCTCATATCTGGCTAGCTCGCTTGCTCACTTGTCTTGCTCGCTCTCTTATCTGGCTCGCTCGCTCTCATATCTGGCAGGCTCGCTTGCTCTCATATCTGGCTCGCTCGCTTGCTCTCTTGTCTGGCTCGCTCTCTTATCTGGCTTGCTCGCTAACATATCTGGCTCGCATGCTTGCTCTCTTGTCTGGCTTGCTCTCTTATCTGGCTCGCTCGCTCTCATATCTGGCTCGCTCGCTTGCTCTCATGTCTGGCTCGCTCTCATATCTGGCTTTCTCGCTTGCTCTCTTGTCTGGCTCGCTCTCTTATCTGGCTCGCTCGCATACCTGGCTCGGTCGCTCTCACATCTAGCTGGCTCGCTTGCTCTCATATCTGGCTCGCTTACTCTCTTGTCTGGCTCGCTTTCTTATCTGGCTCGCTCTTATATCTGCCTTGCTAGCTCGCTCTCATATCTGGCTCGCTCGCTTGCTCTCTTGTCTGTCTCGCTCTCTTTTATGGCTCGCTTGCATATCTGGCTAGCTTGCTCTCACATCTGGCTCGCTCGCTTGATCTCTTGTCTGGCTCGCTCTCTTATCTGGCTCGCTCGCTCGCATATCTGGCTCGCTCGCTCTCATGTCTGGCTCGCTTCGCTCTCATATCTGGCTTGCTCGCTTGCTCTCACATCTGGCTCGCTCGCTTGCTCTCTTGTCTGGCTCACTCTCTTATCTGGCTCGCCCGCATATCTGGCTCGCTCGCTCTCAAATCTGGCTCGCTCGCTTGCTCTCATATCTGGCTTGCTCGCTTGCTCTCATATCTGGCTCGCTCGCTTGCTCTCATATCTGGCTCGCTCGCTTTTTCTCATATCTGGCTCGCTTGCTCTCTTGTCTGGCTCGCTCTCTTCTCTGGCTCGCTCGCATATCTGGCTCGCTCGCTCTCAAATCTGGTTCGCTAGCTTTCTCTCTTGTCTTGCTCGCTCTCATATCTGGCTCGCTCGCTCTCATATCTGGCTGGCTCGCTTGCTCTCATATCTGGTTCACTCGATTGCTCTCTTGTCTGGCTCGCTCTCTTATCTGGCTTGCTCGCTAGCATATCTGGCTCGCACGCTTGCTCTCTTATCTGGCTCGATCGCTCTCATATCTGGCTTGCTCGCTTGCTCTCATGTCTGGCTCGCTCGCTCTCATATCTGGCTTTCACGCTTGCTCTCTTGTCTGGCTCGCTCTCTTATCTGGCTTGCTCGCATATCTGGCTCGCTCGCTCTCACATCTGGCTGGCTCGCTTGCTCTCATTTCTTGCTGGCTCGCTTGCTCTCATATCTGGCTCGCTCGCTTGCTCTCTTGTCTGTCTTGCTCTCTTTTATTGCTCGCTCGCATATCTGGCTCGCTCGCTCTCAAATCTGGCTCGCTCGCTTGCTCTCATATCTGGCTTGCTCGCTCTCAAATCTGGCTCGCTCGCTTGCTCTCATATCTGGCTCGCTCGCTTGCTCTCATATCTGGCTCGCTCGCTTGCTCTCTTGTCTGGCTCGCTCTCTTTTATGGCTCGCTCGCACATCTGTCTCGCTCGCTCTCAAATCTGTCTCGCTCGCTTGCTCTCATATCCGGCTCGCTCGCTTGCTCTCATATCTGGCTCTCTTGCTCTCATATCTGGCTCGCTCGCTTGCTTAATTGTCTGGCTCGCTCTCTTATCTGGCTCGCTCGCATATCTTGCTCGCTCGCTCTCACATCTGGCTCGCTCGTTTGCTCTCAAATGTGGCTCGCTCGCTTGCTCTCATGTCTGGCTCGTTCGCTCTCATATCTGGCTCGCTCGCTTTCATATCTTACTCGCTCGCTCTCATGTCTGGCTCCCTTGCTCTCATATCTGGCTTGCTCTCATATCTGGCTCGCTCGCTTGCTCTCTTGTCTGGCTCGCTCTCTTATCTGACTCGCTCGCATATCTGGCTCGCTCGCTCTCAAATCTGGCTCGCTCGCTTGCTCTCATATCTGGCTAGCTCGCTTGCTCTCATATCTGGCTAGCTCGCTTGCTCTCTTGTCTTGCTCGCTCTCTTATCTGGCTCGCTCGCTCTCATATCTGGCTGGCTCGCTTGCTCTCATATCTGGCTCGCTCGCTTGCTCTCATATCTGGCTCTCTTGCTCTCATATCTGGCTCGCTCACTTGCTTAATTGTTTGGCTCGCTCTCTTATCTGGCTTGCTCTCTCTCACATCTGGCTTGCTCGCTGCTCTCTTGTCTGGCTCGCTCTCTTATCTGGCTCGCTCGCATATCTTGCTCGCTCGCTCTCACATCTGGCTCGCTCGCTTGCTCTCAAATGTGGCTAGCTCGCTTGCTCTCTTGTCTTGCTCGCTCTCTTATCTGGCTCGCTCGCTCTCATATCTGGCTGGCTCGCTTGCTCTCATATCTGGCTCGCTCGCTCGCTTGCTCTCTTGTTTGGCTCGCTCTCTTTTCTGGCTCGCTCGCTTTCATATCTGGCTCGCTCGCTTGCTCTCATGTCTGGCTCGCTCGCTTACTCTCATGTCTGGCTCGCTCTCATATCTGGCTTTCTCGCTTGCTCTCTTGTCTGGCTCGCTCTCTTATCTGGCTCGCTCGCATATCTTGCTCGCTCGCATATCTGGCTCGCTCGCTCTCACATCTGGCTGGCTCGCTTGCTCTCATATCTGGCTCGCTCGCTTGCTCTCTTGTCTGTCTCACTCTCTTTTATGGCTCGTTTGCATATCTGGCTCGCTCGCTTGCTCTCATATCTGGCATGCTCGCTCACTCTCATATCTGGCTTGCTCGCTTGCTCTCATATTCGGCTCGCTCGCTTGCTCTCTTGTCTGGCTCGCTCTCTTATCTGGCTCGCTCGCATATCTGGCTCGCTCGCTCTCAAATCTGGCTCGCTCGCTTGCTCTTTTGTCTTGCTCGCTCTCTTATCTGGCTCGCTCGCTCTCATATCTGGCTGGCTCGCTTGCTCTCATATCTGGCTCGCTCGCTTGCTCTCTTGTCTGGCTCGCTCTCTTATCTGGCTTGCTCGCTAGCATATCTGGCTCGCACGCTTGCTCTCTTGTCTGGCTTGCTCTCTTATCTGGCTCGCTCGCTCTCATATCTAGCTCGCTCGCTTGCTCTCATGTCTGGCTCGCTCTCATATCTGGCTTTCTCGCTTGCTCTCTTGTCTGGCTCGCTCTCTTATCTGGCTCGCTCGCATACCTGGCTCGCTCGCTCTCACATCTAGCTGGCTCGCTTGCTCTCATATCTGGCTCGCTTGCTCTCATATCTGGCTCGCTCGCTCGCTTGCTCTCTTGTTTGGCTCGCTCTCTTTTCTGGCTCGCTCGCTTTCATATCTGGCTCGCTCGCTTGCTCTCATGTCTGGCTCGCTCGCTTACTCTCATGTCTGGCTCGCTCTCATATCTGGCTTTCTCGCTTGCTCTCTTGTCTGGCTCGCTCTCTTATCTGGCTCGCTCGCATATCTTGCTCGCTCGCATATCTGGCTCGCTCGCTCTCACATCTGGCTGGCTCGCTTGCTCTCATATCTGGCTCGCTCGCTTGCTCTCTTGTCTGTCTCACTCTCTTTTATGGCTCGTTTGCATATCTGGCTCGCTCGCTTGCTCTCATATCTGGCATGCTCGCTCACTCTCATATCTGGCTTGCTCGCTTGCTCTCATATTCGGCTCGCTCGCTTGCTCTCTTGTCTGGCTCGCTCTCTTATCTGGCTCGCTCGCATATCTGGCTCGCTCGCTCTCAAATCTGGCTCGCTCGCTTGCTCTTTTGTCTTGCTCGCTCTCTTATCTGGCTCGCTCGCTCTCATATCTGGCTGGCTCGCTTGCTCTCATATCTGGCTCGCTCGCTTGCTCTCTTGTCTGGCTCGCTCTCTTATCTGGCTTGCTCGCTAGCATATCTGGCTCGCACGCTTGCTCTCTTGTCTGGCTTGCTCTCTTATCTGGCTCGCTCGCTCTCATATCTAGCTCGCTCGCTTGCTCTCATGTCTGGCTCGCTCTCATATCTGGCTTTCTCGCTTGCTCTCTTGTCTGGCTCGCTCTCTTATCTGGCTCGCTCGCATACCTGGCTCGCTCGCTCTCACATCTAGCTGGCTCGCTTGCTCTCATATCTGGCTCGCTTGCTCTCATATCTGGCTCGCTTGCTCTCTTGTCTGGCTCGCTCTCTTATGTGGCTCGCTCTTATATCTGTCTTGCTAGCTCACTCTCATATCTGGCTCGCTCGCTTGCTCTCTTGTCTGTCTCGCTCTCTTTTATGGCTCGCTCGCATATCTGGCTAGCTTGCTCTCACATCTGGCTCGCTCGCTTGCTCTCTTGTCTGGCTCGCTCTCTTATCTGGCTCGCTCGCATATCTGGCTCGCTCGCTCTCATGTCTGGCTCGCTTCGCTCTCATATCTGGCTTGCTCGCTTGCTCTCATATCTGGCTCGCTCGCTTACTCTCATATCTGGCTCGCTCGCTTGCTCTCTTGTCTGGCTCACTCTCTTATCTGGCTCGCTCGCATATCTGGCTCGCTCGCTCCCAAATCTGGCTTGCTCGCTTGCTCTCATATCTTGCTTGCTCGCTTGCTCTCATATCTGGCTCGCTCGCTTTTTCTCATATCTGGCTCGCTCGCTTGCTCTTTTGTCTGGCTCGCTCTCTTATCTGGCTTGCTCGCTAGCATATCTGGCTCGCACGCTTGCTCTCTTATCTGGCTCGATCGCTCTCATATCTGGCTCGCTCGCTTGCTCTCATGTCTGGCTCGCTCTCATATCTGGCTTTCTCGCTTGCTCTCTTGTCTGGCTCGCTCTCTTATCTGGCTTGCTTGCATATCTGGCTCGCTCGCTCTCACATCTGGCTGGCTCGCTTGCTCTCATTTCTGGCTGGCTCGCTTGCTCTCATATCTGGCTCGCTCGCTTGCTCTCGTCTGTCTCGCTCTCTTTTATGGCTCGCTCGCATATCTGGCTTGCTTGCTCTCACATCTGGCTCGCTCGCTTGCTCGCATATCTGGTTCGCTCGCTCTCATATCTTACTCGCTCCGTCTCATGTCTGGCTCGCTCGCTCTCATATCTGGCTTGCTCGCTTGCTCTCATATCTGGCTCGCTCGCTTGCTCTCTTGTCTGGCTCGCTCTCTTATCTGGCTCGCTCGCATATCTTGCGCGCTCACTCTCAAATCTGGCTCGCTTGCTTGCTCTCATATCTGGCTAGCTCGCTTGCACTCATATCTGGCTAGCTCGTTTGCTCTCTTGTCTTGCTCGCTCTCTTATCTGGCTCGCTCGCTCTCATATCTGTCTGGCTCGCTTGCTCTCATATCTGGCTCGCTCGCTTGCTCTCATATCTGGCTCTCTTGCTCTCATATCTGGCTCGCTCGCTTGCTTAATTGTCTGGCTAGCTCTCTTATCTGGCTCACTAGCATATCTTGCTCGCTCGCTCTCACATCTGGCTCGCTCGCTTGCTCTCAAATGTGGCTCGCTCGCTTGCTCTCATGTCTGGCTCCCTCGCTCTCATATCTGGCTTGCTCTCATATCTGGCTCGCTCGCTTGCTCTCTTGTCTGGCTCGCTCTCTTATCTGACTCGCTCGCATATCTGGCTCGCTCGCTCTCAAATCTGGCTCGCTCGCTTGCTCTCATTTCTGGCTAGCTCGCTTGCTCTCTTGTCTTGCTCGCTCTCTTATCTGGCTCGCTCGCTCTCATATCTGGCTGGCTCGCTTGCTCTCATATCTGGCTCGCTCGCTTGCTCTCATGTCTGGCTCGTTCGCTCTCATATCTGGCTCGCTCGCTTTCATATCTTACTCGCTCGCTCTCATGTCTGGCTCCCTCGCTCTCATATCTGGCTTGCTCTCATATCTGGCTCGCTCGCTTGCTCTCTTGTCTGGCTCGCTCTCTTATCTGACTCGCTCGCATATCTGGCTCGCTCGCTCTCAAATCTGGCTCGCTCGCTTGCTCTCATATCTGGCTAGCTCGCTTGCTCTCATATCTGGCTAGCTCACTTGCTCTCTTGTCTTGCTCGCTCTCTTATCTGGCTCGCTCGCTCTCATATCTGGCTGGCTCGCTTGCTCTCATATCTGGCTCGCTCGCTTGCTCTCATATCTGGCTCTCTTGCTCTCAGATCTGGCTCGCTCGCTTGCTTAATTGTCTGGCTCGCTCTCTTATCTGGCTTGCTCTCTCTCACATCTGGCTTGCTCGCTGCTCTCTTGTCTGGCTCGCTCTCTTATCTGGCTCGCTCGCATATCTTGCTCGCTCGCTCTCACATCTGGCTCGCTCGCTTGCTCTCAAATGTGGCTAGCTCGCTTGCTCTCTTGTCTTGCTCCCTCTCTTATCTGGCTCGCTCGCTCTCATATCTGGCTGGCTCGCTTGCTCTCATATCTGGATCGCTCGCTTGCTCTCTTGTCTGGCTCGCTCTCTTATCTAGTTTGCTCGCTAGCATATCTGGCTCGCACGCTTGCTCTCTTGTCTGGCTTGCTCTCTTATCTGGCTCGCTCGCTTTCATATCTGGCTCGCTCGCTTGCTCTCATGTCTGGCTCGCTTGCTCTCATGTCTGGCTCGCTCTCATATCTGGCTTTCTCGCTTGCTCTCTTGTCTGGCTCGCTCTCTTATCTGGCTCGCTCGCATATCTGGCTCGCTCGCTCTCACATCTGGCTGGCTCGCTTGCTCTCATTTCTGGCTGGCTCGCTTGCTCTCATATCTGGCTCGCTCGCTTGCTCTCTTGTCTGTCTCACTCTCTTTTATGGCTCGTTTGCATATCTGGCTCGCTCACTTGCTCTCATATCTGGCATGCTCGCTCACTCTCATATATGGCTTGCTCGCTTGCTCTCATATTCGGCTCGCTCGCTTGCTCTCATATCTGGCACGCTCGCTTGCTCTCTTGTCTGGCTCGCTCTCTTATCTGGCTCGCTTGCATATCTGGCTCGCTCGCTCTCAAATCTGGCTCGCTCGCTTGCTCTCATATCTGGCTAGCTCGCTTGCTCTCTTGTCTTGCTCGCTCTCTTATCTGGCTCGCTCGCTCTCATATCTGGCTTGCTCGCTTGCTCTCATATCTGGCTCGCTCGCTTGCTCTCATATCTGGCTCTCTTGCTCTCAGATCTGGCTCGCTCGCTTGCTTAATTGTCTGGCTCGCTCTCTTATCTGGCTTGCTCTCTCTCACATCTGGCTTGCTCGCTGCTCTCTTGTCTGGCTCGCTCTCTTATCTGGCTCGCTCGCATATCTTGCTCGCTCGCTCTCACATCTGGCTCGCTCGCTTGCTCTCAAATGTGGCTAGCTCGCTTGCTCTCTTGTCTTGCTCCCTCTCTTATCTGGCTCGCTCGCTCTCATATCTGGCTGGCTCGCTTGCTCTCATATCTGGATCGCTCGCTTGCTCTCTTGTCTGGCTCGCTCTCTTATCTGGTTTGCTCGCTAGCATATCTGGCTCGCACGCTTGCTCTCTTGTCTGGCTTGCTCTCTTATCTGGCTCGCTCGCTTTCATATCTGGCTCGCTCGCTTGCTCTCATGTCTGGCTCGCTTGCTCTCATGTCTGGCTCGCTCTCATATCTTGCTTTCTCGCTTGCTCTCTTGTCTGGCTCGCTCTCTTATCTGGCTCGCTCGCATATCTGGCTAGCTCGCTCTCTGGCTGGCTCGCTTGCTCTCATTTCTGGCTGGCTCGCTTGCTCTCATATCTGGCTGGCTCGCTTGCTCTCATTTCTGGCTGGCTCGCTTGCTCTCATATCTGGCTCGCTCGCTTGCTCTCTTGTCTGTCTCACTATCTTTTATGGCTCGTTTGCATATCTGGCTCGCTCGCTTGCTCTCATATCTGGCATGCTCGCTCACTCTCATATATGGCTTGCTCGCTTGCTCTCATATCTGGCACGCTCGCTTGCTCTCTTGTCTGGCTCGCTCTCTTATCTGGCTCGCTCGCATATCTGGCTCGCTCGCTCTCAAATCTGGCTCGCTCGCTTGCTCTCATATCTGGCTAGCTCGCTTGCTCTCTTGTCTTGCTCGCTCTCTTATCTGGCTCGCTCGCTCTCATATCTGGCTGGCTCGCTTGCTCTCATATCTGGCTCGCTCGCTTGCTCTCTTGTCTGGCTCGCTCTCTTATCTGGCTTGCTCGCTAGCATATCTGGCTCGCACGCTTGCTCTCTTGTCTGGCTTGATCTCTTATCTGGCTCGCTCGCTCTCATATCTGGCTCGCTCGCTTGCTCTCATGTCTGGCTCGCTCGCTCTCATATCTGGCTTTCTCGCTTGCTCTCTTGTCTGGCTCGCTCTCTTATCTGGCTTGCTCTCATACCTGGCTCGCTCGCTCTCACATCTGGCTGGCTCGCTTGCTCTCATTTCTGGCTGGCTCGCTTGCTCTCATATCTGGCTCGCTCGCTTGCTCTCTTGTCTGTCTCGCTCTCTTTTATGGCTCGCTCGCATATCTGGCTCGCTTGCTCTCAAATCTGGCTCGCTCGCTTGCTCTCATATCTTGCTTGCTCGCTTGCTCTCATATCCGGCTCGCTCGCTTGCTCTCATATCTGGCTCGCTCGCTTGCTCTCTTGTCTGGCTCGCTCTCTTATCTGGCTCGCTCGCATATCTGGCTCGCTCGCTCTCACATCTAGCTGGCTCGCTTGCTCTCATATCTGGCTCGCTTGCTCTCTTGTCTGGCTTGCTCTCTTATCTGGCTCGCTCTTATATCTGCCTTGCTAGCTCGCTCTCATATCTGGCTCGCTCGCTTGCTCTCTTGTCTGTCTCGCTTTCTTTTATGGCTCGCTCGCATATCTGGCTAGCTTGCTCTCACATCTGGCTCGCTCGCTTGCTCTCTTGTCTGGCTCGCTCTCTTATCTGGCTCGCTCGCTCGCATATCTGGCTCGCTCGCTCTCATGTCTGGTTCGCTCGCTCTCATATCTGGCTTGCTCGCTTGCTCTCATATCTGGCTCGCTCGCTTACTCTCATATCTGGCTCGCTCGCTTGCTCTCTTGTCTGGCTCACTCTCTTATCTGGCTCGCTCGCATATCTGGCTCGCTCGCTTACTCTCTTGTCTGGCTCGCTCGCATATCTGGCTCGCTCGCTCTCAAATCTGGCTCGCTCGCTTGCTCTCATATCTGGCTAGCTCGCTTGCTCTCTTGTCTTTCTCGCTCTCTTATCTGGCTCGCTCGCTCTCATATCTGGCTGGCTCGCTTGCTCTCATATCTGGCTTGCTCGCTTGCTCTCTTGTCTGGCTCGCTCTCTTATCTGGCTAGCTCGCTAGCATATCTGGCTCGCACGCTTGCTTTCTTGTCTGGCTTGCTCTCTTATCTGGCTCGCTCACTCTCATATCTGGCTCGCTCGCTTGCTCTCATGTCTGGCTCGCTCGCTCTCATATCTGGCTTTCTCGCTTGCTCTCTTGTCTGGCTCGCTCTCTTATCTGGCTCGCTCTCATACCTGGCTCGCTCGCTCTCACATCTAGCTGGCTCCCTTGCTCTCATATCTGGCTCGCTTGCTCTCTTGTCTGGCTCGCTTTCTTATCTGGCTCGCTCTTATATCTGCCTTGCTAGCTTGCTCTCATATCTGGCTCGCTCGCTTGCTCTCTTGTCTGTCTTGCTCTCTTTTATGGCTCGCTCGCATATCTGGCTCCCTTGCTCTCACATCTGGCTCGCTCGCTTGCTCTCTTGTCTGGCTCGCTCTCTTATCTGGCTCGCTCGCTCGCATTTCTGGCTCGCTCGCTCTCATGTCTGGCTCGCTCGCTCTCATATCTGGCTTGCTCGCTTGCTCTCATATCTGGCTTGCTCGCTTGCTCTCATATCTGGCTCGCTCGCTTGCTTTCATATCTGGCTCGCTCGCTTGTTCTCATATCTGGCTCGCTCGCTTGCTCTCTTGTCTGGCTCGCTCTCTTATCTGGCTCGCTCGCATATCTGGCTCGCTCGCTCTCATATCTGGCTTGCTCTCATATTTGGCTAGCTCGCTTTCTCTCTTGTTTTGCTCGCTCTCTTATCTGGCTCGCTCGCTCTCATATCTGGCTGGTTCGCTTGCTCTCATATCCGGCTCGCTCGCTTGCTCTCTTGTCTGGCTCGCTCTCTTATCTGGCTTGCTCGCTAGCATATCTGGCTTGCACGCTTGCTCTCTTGTCTGGCTTGCTCTCTTATCTGGCTCGCTCGCTCTCATATCTGGCTCGCTCGCTTGCTCTCATATCTGGCTCGCTCGCTTGCTCTCTTGTCTGGCTCGCTCTCTTATCTGGCTTGCTCACATATCTGGCTCGCTCGCTCTCACATCTAGCTGGCTCGCTTGCTCTCATATTTGTCTCGCTCGCTTGCTCTCTTGTCTGGCTCGCTCTCTTATCTGGCTCGCTCTCATATCTGGCTTGCTAGCTTGCTCTCATATCTGGCTCGCTCGCTTGCTCTCTTGTCTGTCTCGCTCGCATATCTGGCTCGCTCGCTCTCACATCTGGCTCGCTCGCTCTCACATCTGGCTCGCTCGCTTGCTCGCATATCTGGTTCGCTCGCTCTCATATCTTACTCGCTCCGTCTCATGTCTGGCTCGCTCGCTCTCATATCTGGCTTGCTCGCTTGCTCTCATATCTGGCTCGCTCGCTTGCTCTCTTGTCTGGCTCGCTCTCTTATCTGGCTCGCTCGCATATCTTGCGCGCTCACTCTCAAATCTGGCTCGCTTGCTTGCTCTCATATCTGGCTAGCTCGCTTGCACTCATATCTGGCTAGCTCGTTTGCTCTCTTGTCTTGCTCGCTCTCTTATCTGGCTCGCTCGCTCTCATATCTGTCTGGCTCGCTTGCTCTCATATCTGGCTCGCTCGCTTGCTCTCATATCTGGCTCTCTTGCTCTCATATCTGGCTCGCTCGCTTGCTTAATTGTCTGGCTAGCTCTCTTATCTGGCTCACTAGCATATCTTGCTCGCTCGCTCTCACATCTGGCTCGCTCGCTTGCTCTCAAATGTGGCTCGCTCGCTTGCTCTCATGTCTGGCTCCCTCGCTCTCATATCTGGCTTGCTCTCATATCTGGCTCGCTCGCTTGCTCTCTTGTCTGGCTCGCTCTCTTATCTGACTCGCTCGCATATCTGGCTCGCTCGCTCTCAAATCTGGCTCGCTCGCTTGCTCTCATTTCTGGCTAGCTCGCTTGCTCTCTTGTCTTGCTCGCTCTCTTATCTGGCTCGCTCGCTCTCATATCTGGCTGGCTCGCTTGCTCTCATATCTGGCTCGCTCGCTTGCTCTCATGTCTGGCTCGTTCGCTCTCATATCTGGCTCGCTCGCTTTCATATCTTACTCGCTCGCTCTCATGTCTGGCTCCCTCGCTCTCATATCTGGCTTGCTCTCATATCTGGCTCGCTCGCTTGCTCTCTTGTCTGGCTCGCTCTCTTATCTGACTCGCTCGCATATCTGGCTCGCTCGCTCTCAAATCTGGCTCGCTCGCTTGCTCTCATATCTGGCTAGCTCGCTTGCTCTCATATCTGGCTAGCTCACTTGCTCTCTTGTCTTGCTCGCTCTCTTATCTGGCTCGCTCGCTCTCATATCTGGCTGGCTCGCTTGCTCTCATATCTGGCTCGCTCGCTTGCTCTCATATCTGGCTCTCTTGCTCTCAGATCTGGCTCGCTCGCTTGCTTAATTGTCTGGCTCGCTCTCTTATCTGGCTTGCTCTCTCTCACATCTGGCTTGCTCGCTGCTCTCTTGTCTGGCTCGCTCTCTTATCTGGCTCGCTCGCATATCTTGCTCGCTCGCTCTCACATCTGGCTCGCTCGCTTGCTCTCAAATGTGGCTAGCTCGCTTGCTCTCTTGTCTTGCTCCCTCTCTTATCTGGCTCGCTCGCTCTCATATCTGGCTGGCTCGCTTGCTCTCATATCTGGATCGCTCGCTTGCTCTCTTGTCTGGCTCGCTCTCTTATCTAGTTTGCTCGCTAGCATATCTGGCTCGCACGCTTGCTCTCTTGTCTGGCTTGCTCTCTTATCTGGCTCGCTCGCTTTCATATCTGGCTCGCTCGCTTGCTCTCATGTCTGGCTCGCTTGCTCTCATGTCTGGCTCGCTCTCATATCTGGCTTTCTCGCTTGCTCTCTTGTCTGGCTCGCTCTCTTATCTGGCTCGCTCGCATATCTGGCTCGCTCGCTCTCACATCTGGCTGGCTCGCTTGCTCTCATTTCTGGCTGGCTCGCTTGCTCTCATATCTGGCTCGCTCGCTTGCTCTCTTGTCTGTCTCACTCTCTTTTATGGCTCGTTTGCATATCTGGCTCGCTCACTTGCTCTCATATCTGGCATGCTCGCTCACTCTCATATATGGCTTGCTCGCTTGCTCTCATATTCGGCTCGCTCGCTTGCTCTCATATCTGGCACGCTCGCTTGCTCTCTTGTCTGGCTCGCTCTCTTATCTGGCTCGCTCGCATATCTGGCTCGCTCGCTCTCAAATCTGGCTCGCTCGCTTGCTCTCATATCTGGCTAGCTCGCTTGCTCTCTTGTCTTGCTCGCTCTCTTATCTGGCTCGCTCGCTCTCATATCTGGCTTGCTCGCTTGCTCTCATATCTGGCTCGCTCGCTTGCTCTCATATCTGGCTCTCTTGCTCTCAGATCTGGCTCGCTCGCTTGCTTAATTGTCTGGCTCGCTCTCTTATCTGGCTTGCTCTCTCTCACATCTGGCTTGCTCGCTGCTCTCTTGTCTGGCTCGCTCTCTTATCTGGCTCGCTCGCATATCTTGCTCGCTCGCTCTCACATCTGGCTCGCTCGCTTGCTCTCAAATGTGGCTAGCTCGCTTGCTCTCTTGTCTTGCTCCCTCTCTTATCTGGCTCGCTCGCTCTCATATCTGGCTGGCTCGCTTGCTCTCATATCTGGATCGCTCGCTTGCTCTCTTGTCTGGCTCGCTCTCTTATCTGGTTTGCTCGCTAGCATATCTGGCTCGCACGCTTGCTCTCTTGTCTGGCTTGCTCTCTTATCTGGCTCGCTCGCTTTCATATCTGGCTCGCTCGCTTGCTCTCATGTCTGGCTCGCTTGCTCTCATGTCTGGCTCGCTCTCATATCTTGCTTTCTCGCTTGCTCTCTTGTCTGGCTCGCTCTCTTATCTGGCTCGCTCGCATATCTGGCTAGCTCGCTCTCTGGCTGGCTCGCTTGCTCTCATTTCTGGCTGGCTCGCTTGCTCTCATATCTGGCTGGCTCGCTTGCTCTCATTTCTGGCTGGCTCGCTTGCTCTCATATCTGGCTCGCTCGCTTGCTCTCTTGTCTGTCTCACTATCTTTTATGGCTCGTTTGCATATCTGGCTCGCTCGCTTGCTCTCATATCTGGCATGCTCGCTCACTCTCATATATGGCTTGCTCGCTTGCTCTCATATCTGGCACGCTCGCTTGCTCTCTTGTCTGGCTCGCTCTCTTATCTGGCTCGCTCGCATATCTGGCTCGCTCGCTCTCAAATCTGGCTCGCTCGCTTGCTCTCATATCTGGCTAGCTCGCTTGCTCTCTTGTCTTGCTCGCTCTCTTATCTGGCTCGCTCGCTCTCATATCTGGCTGGCTCGCTTGCTCTCATATCTGGCTCGCTCGCTTGCTCTCTTGTCTGGCTCGCTCTCTTATCTGGCTTGCTCGCTAGCATATCTGGCTCGCACGCTTGCTCTCTTGTCTGGCTTGATCTCTTATCTGGCTCGCTCGCTCTCATATCTGGCTCGCTCGCTTGCTCTCATGTCTGGCTCGCTCGCTCTCATATCTGGCTTTCTCGCTTGCTCTCTTGTCTGGCTCGCTCTCTTATCTGGCTTGCTCTCATACCTGGCTCGCTCGCTCTCACATCTGGCTGGCTCGCTTGCTCTCATTTCTGGCTGGCTCGCTTGCTCTCATATCTGGCTCGCTCGCTTGCTCTCTTGTCTGTCTCGCTCTCTTTTATGGCTCGCTCGCATATCTGGCTCGCTTGCTCTCAAATCTGGCTCGCTCGCTTGCTCTCATATCTTGCTTGCTCGCTTGCTCTCATATCCGGCTCGCTCGCTTGCTCTCATATCTGGCTCGCTCGCTTGCTCTCTTGTCTGGCTCGCTCTCTTATCTGGCTCGCTCGCATATCTGGCTCGCTCGCTCTCACATCTAGCTGGCTCGCTTGCTCTCATATCTGGCTCGCTTGCTCTCTTGTCTGGCTTGCTCTCTTATCTGGCTCGCTCTTATATCTGCCTTGCTAGCTCGCTCTCATATCTGGCTCGCTCGCTTGCTCTCTTGTCTGTCTCGCTTTCTTTTATGGCTCGCTCGCATATCTGGCTAGCTTGCTCTCACATCTGGCTCGCTCGCTTGCTCTCTTGTCTGGCTCGCTCTCTTATCTGGCTCGCTCGCTCGCATATCTGGCTCGCTCGCTCTCATGTCTGGTTCGCTCGCTCTCATATCTGGCTTGCTCGCTTGCTCTCATATCTGGCTCGCTCGCTTACTCTCATATCTGGCTCGCTCGCTTGCTCTCTTGTCTGGCTCACTCTCTTATCTGGCTCGCTCGCATATCTGGCTCGCTCGCTTACTCTCTTGTCTGGCTCGCTCGCATATCTGGCTCGCTCGCTCTCAAATCTGGCTCGCTCGCTTGCTCTCATATCTGGCTAGCTCGCTTGCTCTCTTGTCTTGCTCGCTCTCTTATCTGGCTCGCTCGCTCTCATATCTGGCTGGCTCGCTTGCTCTCATATCTGGCTTGCTCGCTTGCTCTCTTGTCTGGCTCGCTCTCTTATCTGGCTAGCTCGCTAGCATATCTGGCTCGCACGCTTGCTTTCTTGTCTGGCTTGCTCTCTTATCTGGCTCGCTCACTCTCATATCTGGCTCGCTCGCTTGCTCTCATGTCTGGCTCGCTCGCTCTCATATCTGGCTTTCTCGCTTGCTCTCTTGTCTGGCTCGCTCTCTTATCTGGCTCGCTCTCATACCTGGCTCGCTCGCTCTCACATCTAGCTGGCTCCCTTGCTCTCATATCTGGCTCGCTTGCTCTCTTGTCTGGCTCGCTTTCTTATCTGGCTCGCTCTTATATCTGCCTTGCTAGCTTGCTCTCATATCTGGCTCGCTCGCTTGCTCTCTTGTCTGTCTTGCTCTCTTTTATGGCTCGCTCGCATATCTGGCTCCCTTGCTCTCACATCTGGCTCGCTCGCTTGCTCTCTTGTCTGGCTCGCTCTCTTATCTGGCTCGCTCGCTCGCATTTCTGGCTCGCTCGCTCTCATGTCTGGCTCGCTCGCTCTCATATCTGGCTTGCTCGCTTGCTCTCATATCTGGCTTGCTCGCTTGCTCTCATATCTGGCTCGCTCGCTTGCTTTCATATCTGGCTCGCTCGCTTGTTCTCATATCTGGCTCGCTCGCTTGCTCTCTTGTCTGGCTCGCTCTCTTATCTGGCTCGCTCGCATATCTGGCTCGCTCGCTCTCATATCTGGCTTGCTCTCATATTTGGCTAGCTCGCTTTCTCTCTTGTTTTGCTCGCTCTCTTATCTGGCTCGCTCGCTCTCATATCTGGCTGGTTCGCTTGCTCTCATATCCGGCTCGCTCGCTTGCTCTCTTGTCTGGCTCGCTCTCTTATCTGGCTTGCTCGCTAGCATATCTGGCTTGCACGCTTGCTCTCTTGTCTGGCTTGCTCTCTTATCTGGCTCGCTCGCTCTCATATCTGGCTCGCTCGCTTGCTCTCATATCTGGCTCGCTCGCTTGCTCTCTTGTCTGGCTCGCTCTCTTATCTGGCTTGCTCACATATCTGGCTCGCTCGCTCTCACATCTAGCTGGCTCGCTTGCTCTCATATTTGTCTCGCTCGCTTGCTCTCTTGTCTGGCTCGCTCTCTTATCTGGCTCGCTCTCATATCTGGCTTGCTAGCTTGCTCTCATATCTGGCTCGCTCGCTTGCTCTCTTGTCTGTCTCGCTCGCATATCTGGCTCGCTCGCTCTCACATCTGGCTCGCTCGCTCTCACATCTGGCTCGCTCGCTTGCTCGCATATCTGGTTCGCTCGCTCTCATATCTTACTCGCTCCGTCTCATGTCTGGCTCGCTCGCTCTCATATCTGGCTTGCTCGCTTGCTCTCATATCTGGCTCGCTCGCTTGCTCTCTTGTCTGGCTCGCTCTCTTATCTGGCTCGCTCGCATATCTTGCGCGCTCACTCTCAAATCTGGCTCGCTTGCTTGCTCTCATATCTGGCTAGCTCGCTTGCACTCATATCTGGCTAGCTCGTTTGCTCTCTTGTCTTGCTCGCTCTCTTATCTGGCTCGCTCGCTCTCATATCTGTCTGGCTCGCTTGCTCTCATATCTGGCTCGCTCGCTTGCTCTCATATCTGGCTCTCTTGCTCTCATATCTGGCTCGCTCGCTTGCTTAATTGTCTGGCTAGCTCTCTTATCTGGCTCACTAGCATATCTTGCTCGCTCGCTCTCACATCTGGCTCGCTCGCTTGCTCTCAAATGTGGCTCGCTCGCTTGCTCTCATGTCTGGCTCGTTCGCTCTCATATCTGGCTCGCTCGCTTGCTCTCTTGTCTGGCTCGCTCTCTTATCTGGCTTGCTCGCTAGCATATCTGGCTCGCACGCTTGCTCTCTTGTCTGGCTTGCTCTCTTATCTGGCTCGCTCGCTCTCATATCTAGCTCGCTCGCTTGCTCTCATGTCTGGCTCGCTCTCATATCTGGCTTTCTCGCTTGCTCTCTTGTCTGGCTCGCTCTCTTATCTGGCTCGCTCGCATACCTGGCTCGCTCGCTCTCACATCTAGCTGGCTCGCTTGCTCTCATATCTGGCTCGCTTGCTCTCATATCTGGCTCGCTTGCTCTCTTGTCTGGCTCGCTCTCTTATGTGGCTCGCTCTTATATCTGTCTTGCTAGCTCACTCTCATATCTGGCTCGCTCGCTTGCTCTCTTGTCTGTCTCGCTCTCTTTTATGGCTCGCTCGCATATCTGGCTAGCTTGCTCTCACATCTGGCTCGCTCGCTTGCTCTCTTGTCTGGCTCGCTCTCTTATCTGGCTCGCTCGCATATCTGGCTCGCTCGCTCTCATGTCTGGCTCGCTTCGCTCTCATATCTGGCTTGCTCGCTTGCTCTCATATCTGGCTCGCTCGCTTACTCTCATATCTGGCTCGCTCGCTTGCTCTCTTGTCTGGCTCACTCTCTTATCTGGCTCGCTCGCATATCTGGCTCGCTCGCTCCCAAATCTGGCTTGCTCGCTTGCTCTCATATCTTGCTTGCTCGCTTGCTCTCATATCTGGCTCGCTCGCTTTTTCTCATATCTGGCTCGCTCGCTTGCTCTTTTGTCTGGCTCGCTCTCTTATCTGGCTTGCTCGCTAGCATATCTGGCTCGCACGCTTGCTCTCTTATCTGGCTCGATCGCTCTCATATCTGGCTCGCTCGCTTGCTCTCATGTCTGGCTCGCTCTCATATCTGGCTTTCTCGCTTGCTCTCTTGTCTGGCTCGCTCTCTTATCTGGCTTGCTTGCATATCTGGCTCGCTCGCTCTCACATCTGGCTGGCTCGCTTGCTCTCATTTCTGGCTGGCTCGCTTGCTCTCATATCTGGCTCGCTCGCTTGCTCTCTTGTCTGTCTCGCTCTCTTTTATGGCTTGCTCGCATATCTGGCTCGCTCGCTCTCAAATCTGGCTCGCTCGCTTGCTCTCATATCTGGCTCGCTCGCTTGCTCTCTTGTCTGGCTCGCTCTCTTATCTGGCTCGCTCGCATATCTGGCTCGCTCACTCTCTTTAATCTGGCTCGCTCGCTTGCTCTCATATCTGGCTAGCTCGCTTGCTCTCTTGTCTTGCTCGCTCTCTTATCTGGCTCGCTCGCTCTCATATCTGGCTGGCTCGCTTGCTCTCATATCTGGCTCGCTCGCTTGCTCTCTTGTCTGGCTCGCTCTTTTATCTGGCTAGCTCGCTAGCATATCTGGCTCGCACGCTTGCTCTCTTGTCTGGCTTGCTCTCTTATCTGGCTCGCTCGCTCTCATATCTGGCTCGCTCGCTTGCTCTCATGTCTGGCTCGCTCGCTCTCATATCTGGCTTTCTCGCTTGCTCTCTTGTCTGGCTCGCTCTCTTATCTGGCTCGCTCGCATACCTGGCTCGCTCGCTCTCACATCTAGCTGGCTCCCTTGCTCTCATATCTGGCTCGCTTGTTCTCTTGTCTGGCTCGCTTTCTTATCTGGCTCGCTCTTATATCTGCCTTGCTAGCTTGCTCTCATATCTGGCTCGCTCGCTTGCTCTCTTGTCTGTCTCGCTCTCTTTTATGGCTCGCTTGCATATCTGGCTCCCTTGCTCTCACATCTGGCTCGCTCGCTTGCTCTCTTTTCTGGCTCGCTATCTTATCTGGCTCGCTCGCATATCTGGCTCGCTCGCTCTCATGTCTGGCTCGCTCGCTCTCATATCTGGCTTGCTCGCTTGCTCTCATATCTGGCTTGCTCGCTTGCTCTCATATCTGGCTCGCTCGCTTGCTCTCATATCTGGCTCGCTCGCTTGATCTCATATCTGGCTCGCTCGCTTGCTCTCTTGTCTGGCTCGCTCTCTTATCTGGCTCGCTCGCATATCTGGCCCCGCTCGCTCTCAAATCTGGCTTGCTCTCATATTTGGCTAGCTCGCTTTCTCTCTTGTCTTGCTCGCTCTCTTATCTGGCTCGCTCGCTCTCATATCTGGCTGGTTTGCTTGCTCTCATATCTGGCTTGCTCGCTTGCTCTCTTGTCTGGCTCGCTCTCTTATCTGGCTTGCTCGCTAGCATATCTGGCTTGCACGCTTGCTCTCTTGTCTGGCTTGCTCTCTTATCTGGCTCGCTCTCATATCTGGCTCGCTCGCTTGCTCTCATATCTGGCTCGCTCGCTTGCTCTCTTGTCTGGCTCGCTCTCTTATCTGGCTCGCTCACATATCTGGCTCGCTCGCTCTCATATCTAGCTGGCTCGCTTGCTCTCATATTTGGCTCGCTCGCTTGCTCTCTTGTCTGGCTCGCTCTCTTATCTGGCTTGCTCTCATATCTGGCTTGCTAGCTTGCTCTCATATCTGGCTCGCTCGCTTGCTCTCTTGTCTGTCTCGCTTTCTTTTATGGCTCGCACGCATATCTGGCTCGCTCGCTCTCACATCTGGCTCGCTCGCTTGCTCGCTCGCATATCTGGTTCGCTCGCTCTCATATCTTACTCGCTCCGTCTCATGTCTGGCTCGCTCGCTCTCATATCTGGCTTGCTCGCTTGCTCTCATATCTGGCTCGCTCGCTTGCTCTCTTGTCTGGCTCGCTCTCTTATCTGGCTCGCTCGCATATCTTGCGCGCTCACTCTCAAATCTGGCTCGCTTGCTTGCTCTCATATCTGGCTAGCTCGCTTGCTCTCATATCTGGCTAGCTCGTTTGTTCTCTTGTCTTGCTCGCTCTCTTATCTGGCTCGCTCGCTCTCATATCTGGCTGGCTCGCTCGCTCTCATATCTGGCTCGCTCGCTTGCTCTCATATCTGACTCTCTTGCTCTCATATCTGGCTCGCTCGCTTGCTTAATTGTCTGGCTCGCTCTCTTATCTGGCTCGCTCGCATATCTCGCTCGCTCGCTCTCACATCTGGCTCGCTCGCTTGCTCTCAAATGTGGCTCGCTCGCTTGCTCTCATGTCTGGCTCGTTCGCTCTCATATCTGGCTCGCTCGCTTTCATATCTTACTCGCTCGCTCTCATGTCTGGCTCCCTCGCTCTCATATCTGGCTTGCTCTCATATCTGGCTCGCTCGCTTGCTCTCTTGTCTGGCTCGCTCTCTTATCTGACTCGCTCGCATATCTGGCTCGCTCGCTCTCAAATCTGGCTCGCTCGCTTGCTCTCATTTCTGGCTAGCTCGCTTGCTCTCTTGTCTTGCTCGCTCTCTTATCTGGCTCGCTCGCTCTCATATCTGGCTGGCTCGCTTGCTCTCATATCTGGCTCGCTCGCTTGCTCTCATGTCTGGCTCGTTCGCTCTCATATCTGGCTCGCTCGCTTTCATATCTTACTCGCTCGCTCTCATGTCTGGCTCCCTCGCTCTCATATCTGGCTTGCTCTCATATCTGGCTCGCTCGCTTGCTCTCTTGTCTGGCTCGCTCTCTTATCTGACTCGCTCGCATATCTGGCTCGCTCGCTCTCAAATCTGGCTCGCTCGCTTGCTCTCATATCTGGCTAGCTCGCTTGCTCTCATATCTGGCTAGCTCACTTGCTCTCTTGTCTTGCTCGCTCTCTTATCTGGCTCGCTCGCTCTCATATCTGGCTGGCTCGCTTGCTCTCATATCTGGCTCGCTCGCTTGCTCTCATATCTGGCTCTCTTGCTCTCAGATCTGGCTCGCTCGCTTGCTTAATTGTCTGGCTCGCTCTCTTATCTGGCTTGCTCTCTCTCACATCTGGCTTGCTCGCTGCTCTCTTGTCTGGCTCGCTCTCTTATCTGGCTCGCTCGCATATCTTGCTCGCTCGCTCTCACATCTGGCTCGCTCGCTTGCTCTCAAATGTGGCTAGCTCGCTTGCTCTCTTGTCTTGCTCCCTCTCTTATCTGGCTCGCTCGCTCTCATATCTGGCTGGCTCGCTTGCTCTCATATCTGGATCGCTCGCTTGCTCTCTTGTCTGGCTCGCTCTCTTATCTAGTTTGCTCGCTAGCATATCTGGCTCGCACGCTTGCTCTCTTGTCTGGCTTGCTCTCTTATCTGGCTCGCTCGCTTTCATATCTGGCTCGCTCGCTTGCTCTCATGTCTGGCTCGCTTGCTCTCATGTCTGGCTCGCTCTCATATCTGGCTTTCTCGCTTGCTCTCTTGTCTGGCTCGCTCTCTTATCTGGCTCGCTCGCATATCTGGCTCGCTCGCTCTCACATCTGGCTGGCTCGCTTGCTCTCATTTCTGGCTGGCTCGCTTGCTCTCATATCTGGCTCGCTCGCTTGCTCTCTTGTCTGTCTCACTCTCTTTTATGGCTCGTTTGCATATCTGGCTCGCTCACTTGCTCTCATATCTGGCATGCTCGCTCACTCTCATATATGGCTTGCTCGCTTGCTCTCATATTCGGCTCGCTCGCTTGCTCTCATATCTGGCACGCTCGCTTGCTCTCTTGTCTGGCTCGCTCTCTTATCTGGCTCGCTCGCATATCTGGCTCGCTCGCTCTCAAATCTGGCTCGCTCGCTTGCTCTCATATCTGGCTAGCTCGCTTGCTCTCTTGTCTTGCTCGCTCTCTTATCTGGCTCGCTCGCTCTCATATCTGGCTTGCTCGCTTGCTCTCATATCTGGCTCGCTCGCTTGCTCTCATATCTGGCTCTCTTGCTCTCAGATCTGGCTCGCTCGCTTGCTTAATTGTCTGGCTCGCTCTCTTATCTGGCTTGCTCTCTCTCACATCTGGCTTGCTCGCTGCTCTCTTGTCTGGCTCGCTCTCTTATCTGGCTCGCTCGCATATCTTGCTCGCTCGCTCTCACATCTGGCTCGCTCGCTTGCTCTCAAATGTGGCTAGCTCGCTTGCTCTCTTGTCTTGCTCCCTCTCTTATCTGGCTCGCTCGCTCTCATATCTGGCTGGCTCGCTTGCTCTCATATCTGGATCGCTCGCTTGCTCTCTTGTCTGGCTCGCTCTCTTATCTGGTTTGCTCGCTAGCATATCTGGCTCGCACGCTTGCTCTCTTGTCTGGCTTGCTCTCTTATCTGGCTCGCTCGCTTTCATATCTGGCTCGCTCGCTTGCTCTCATGTCTGGCTCGCTTGCTCTCATGTCTGGCTCGCTCTCATATCTTGCTTTCTCGCTTGCTCTCTTGTCTGGCTCGCTCTCTTATCTGGCTCGCTCGCATATCTGGCTAGCTCGCTCTCTGGCTGGCTCGCTTGCTCTCATTTCTGGCTGGCTCGCTTGCTCTCATATCTGGCTGGCTCGCTTGCTCTCATTTCTGGCTGGCTCGCTTGCTCTCATATCTGGCTCGCTCGCTTGCTCTCTTGTCTGTCTCACTATCTTTTATGGCTCGTTTGCATATCTGGCTCGCTCGCTTGCTCTCATATCTGGCATGCTCGCTCACTCTCATATATGGCTTGCTCGCTTGCTCTCATATCTGGCACGCTCGCTTGCTCTCTTGTCTGGCTCGCTCTCTTATCTGGCTCGCTCGCATATCTGGCTCGCTCGCTCTCAAATCTGGCTCGCTCGCTTGCTCTCATATCTGGCTAGCTCGCTTGCTCTCTTGTCTTGCTCGCTCTCTTATCTGGCTCGCTCGCTCTCATATCTGGCTGGCTCGCTTGCTCTCATATCTGGCTCGCTCGCTTGCTCTCTTGTCTGGCTCGCTCTCTTATCTGGCTTGCTCGCTAGCATATCTGGCTCGCACGCTTGCTCTCTTGTCTGGCTTGATCTCTTATCTGGCTCGCTCGCTCTCATATCTGGCTCGCTCGCTTGCTCTCATGTCTGGCTCGCTCGCTCTCATATCTGGCTTTCTCGCTTGCTCTCTTGTCTGGCTCGCTCTCTTATCTGGCTTGCTCTCATACCTGGCTCGCTCGCTCTCACATCTGGCTGGCTCGCTTGCTCTCATTTCTGGCTGGCTCGCTTGCTCTCATATCTGGCTCGCTCGCTTGCTCTCTTGTCTGTCTCGCTCTCTTTTATGGCTCGCTCGCATATCTGGCTCGCTTGCTCTCAAATCTGGCTCGCTCGCTTGCTCTCATATCTTGCTTGCTCGCTTGCTCTCATATCCGGCTCGCTCGCTTGCTCTCATATCTGGCTCGCTCGCTTGCTCTCTTGTCTGGCTCGCTCTCTTATCTGGCTCGCTCGCATATCTGGCTCGCTCGCTCTCACATCTAGCTGGCTCGCTTGCTCTCATATCTGGCTCGCTTGCTCTCTTGTCTGGCTTGCTCTCTTATCTGGCTCGCTCTTATATCTGCCTTGCTAGCTCGCTCTCATATCTGGCTCGCTCGCTTGCTCTCTTGTCTGTCTCGCTTTCTTTTATGGCTCGCTCGCATATCTGGCTAGCTTGCTCTCACATCTGGCTCGCTCGCTTGCTCTCTTGTCTGGCTCGCTCTCTTATCTGGCTCGCTCGCTCGCATATCTGGCTCGCTCGCTCTCATGTCTGGTTCGCTCGCTCTCATATCTGGCTTGCTCGCTTGCTCTCATATCTGGCTCGCTCGCTTACTCTCATATCTGGCTCGCTCGCTTGCTCTCTTGTCTGGCTCACTCTCTTATCTGGCTCGCTCGCATATCTGGCTCGCTCGCTTACTCTCTTGTCTGGCTCGCTCGCATATCTGGCTCGCTCGCTCTCAAATCTGGCTCGCTCGCTTGCTCTCATATCTGGCTAGCTCGCTTGCTCTCTTGTCTTGCTCGCTCTCTTATCTGGCTCGCTCGCTCTCATATCTGGCTGGCTCGCTTGCTCTCATATCTGGCTTGCTCGCTTGCTCTCTTGTCTGGCTCGCTCTCTTATCTGGCTAGCTCGCTAGCATATCTGGCTCGCACGCTTGCTTTCTTGTCTGGCTTGCTCTCTTATCTGGCTCGCTCACTCTCATATCTGGCTCGCTCGCTTGCTCTCATGTCTGGCTCGCTCGCTCTCATATCTGGCTTTCTCGCTTGCTCTCTTGTCTGGCTCGCTCTCTTATCTGGCTCGCTCTCATACCTGGCTCGCTCGCTCTCACATCTAGCTGGCTCCCTTGCTCTCATATCTGGCTCGCTTGCTCTCTTGTCTGGCTCGCTTTCTTATCTGGCTCGCTCTTATATCTGCCTTGCTAGCTTGCTCTCATATCTGGCTCGCTCGCTTGCTCTCTTGTCTGTCTTGCTCTCTTTTATGGCTCGCTCGCATATCTGGCTCCCTTGCTCTCACATCTGGCTCGCTCGCTTGCTCTCTTGTCTGGCTCGCTCTCTTATCTGGCTCGCTCGCTCGCATTTCTGGCTCGCTCGCTCTCATGTCTGGCTCGCTCGCTCTCATATCTGGCTTGCTCGCTTGCTCTCATATCTGGCTTGCTCGCTTGCTCTCATATCTGGCTCGCTCGCTTGCTTTCATATCTGGCTCGCTCGCTTGTTCTCATATCTGGCTCGCTCGCTTGCTCTCTTGTCTGGCTCGCTCTCTTATCTGGCTCGCTCGCATATCTGGCTCGCTCGCTCTCATATCTGGCTTGCTCTCATATTTGGCTAGCTCGCTTTCTCTCTTGTTTTGCTCGCTCTCTTATCTGGCTCGCTCGCTCTCATATCTGGCTGGTTCGCTTGCTCTCATATCCGGCTCGCTCGCTTGCTCTCTTGTCTGGCTCGCTCTCTTATCTGGCTTGCTCGCTAGCATATCTGGCTTGCACGCTTGCTCTCTTGTCTGGCTTGCTCTCTTATCTGGCTCGCTCGCTCTCATATCTGGCTCGCTCGCTTGCTCTCATATCTGGCTCGCTCGCTTGCTCTCTTGTCTGGCTCGCTCTCTTATCTGGCTTGCTCACAAATCTGGCTCGCTCGCTCTCACATCTAGCTGGCTCGCTTGCTCTCATATTTGTCTCGCTCGCTTGCTCTCTTGTCTGGCTCGCTCTCTTATCTGGCTCGCTCTCATATCTGGCTTGCTAGCTTGCTCTCATATCTGGCTCGCTCGCTTGCTCTCTTGTCTGTCTCGCTCGCATATCTGGCTCGCTCGCTCTCACATCTGGCTCGCTCGCTTGCTCGCATATCTGGTTCGCTCGCTCTCATATCTTACTCGCTCCGTCTCATGTCTGGCTCGCTCGCTCTCATATCTGGCTTGCTCGCTTGCTCTCATATCTGGCTCGCTCGCTTGCTCTCTTGTCTGGCTCGCTCTCTTATCTGGCTCGCTCGCATATCTTGCGCGCTCACTCTCAAATCTGGCTCGCTTGCTTGCTCTCATATCTGGCTAGCTCGCTTGCACTCATATCTGGCTAGCTCGTTTGCTCTCTTGTCTTGCTCGCTCTCTTATCTGGCTCGCTCGCTCTCATATCTGTCTGGCTCGCTTGCTCTCATATCTGGCTCGCTCGCTTGCTCTCATATCTGGCTCTCTTGCTCTCATATCTGGCTCGCTCGCTTGCTTAATTGTCTGGCTAGCTCTCTTATCTGGCTCACTAGCATATCTTGCTCGCTCGCTCTCACATCTGGCTCGCTCGCTTGCTCTCAAATGTGGCTCGCTCGCTTGCTCTCATGTCTGGCTCGTTCGCTCTCATATCTGGCTCGCTCGCTTTCATATCTTACTCGCTCGCTCTCATGTCTGGCTCCCTCGCTCTCATATCTGGCTTGCTCTCATATCTGGCTCGCTCGCTTGCTCTCTTGTCTGGCTAGCTCGCTTGCTCTCTTGTCTTGCTCGCTCTCTTATCTGGCTCGCTCGCTCTCATATCTGGCTGGCTCGCTTGCTCTCATATCTGGCTCGCTCGCTTGCTCTCATATCTGGCTCTCTTGCTCTCATATCTGGCTCGCTCGCTTGCTTAATTGTCTGGCTCGCTCTCTTATCTGGCTTGCTCTCTCTCACATCTGGCTTGCTCGCTGCTCTCTTGTCTGGCTCGCTCTCTTATCTGGCTCGCTCTCTTATCTGGCTCGCTTGCATATCTTGCTCGCTCGCTCTCACATCTGGCTCGCTCGCTTGCTCTCAAATGTGGCTAGCTCGCTTGCTCTCTTGTCTTGCTCGCTCTCTTATCTGGCTCGCTCGCTCTCATATCTGGCTGGCTCACTTGCTCTCATATCTGGCTCGCTCGCTTGCTCTCATGTCTGGCTAGCTCGCTTGCTCTCATGTCTGGCTCGCTCTCATATCTGGCTTTCTCGCTTGCTCTCTTGTCTGGCTCGCTCTCTTATCTGGCTCGCTCGCATATCTGGCTCGCTCGCATATCTGGCTCGCTCGCTCTCACATCTGGCTGGCTCGCTTGCTCTCATCTCTGGCTGGCTCGCTTGCTCTCATATCTGGCTCGCTCGCTTGCTCTCTTGTCTGTCTCACTCTCTTTTATGGCTCGTTTGCATATCTGGCTCGCTCGCTTGCTCTCATATCTGGCATGCTTGCTCACTCTCATATCTGGCTTGCTCGCTTGCTCTCATATTCGGCTCGCTCGCTTGCTCTCATATCTGGCACGCTCGCTTGCTCTCTTGTCTGGCTCGCTCTCTTATCTGGCTCGCTCGCATATCTGGCTCGCTCGCTCTCAAATCTGGCTCGCTTGCTTGCTCTCATATCTGGCTAGCTCACTTGCTCTCTTGTCTTGCTCGCTCTCTTATCTGGCTCGCTCGCTCTCATATCTGGCTGGCTCGCTTGCTCTCATATCTGGCTCGCTCGCTTGCTCTCTTGTCTGGCTCGCTCTCTTATCTGGCTTGCTCGCTAACATATCTGGCTCGCATGCTTGCTCTCTTGTCTGGCTTGCTCTCTTATCTGGCTCGCTCGCTCTCATATCTGGCTCGCTCGCTTGCTCTCATGTCTGGCTCGCTCTCATATCTGGCTTTCTCGCTTGCTCTCTTGTCTGGCTCGCTCTCTTATCTGGCTCGCTCGCATACCTGGCTCGCTCGCTCTCACATCTAGCTGGCTCGCTTGCTCTCATATCTGGCTCGCTTGCTCTCTTGTCTGGCTCGCTTTCTTATCTGGCTCGCTCTTATATCTGCCTTGCTAGCTCGCTCTCATATCTGGCTCGCTCGCTTGCTCTCTTGTCTGTCTCGCTCTCTTTTATGGCTCGCTCGCATATCTGGCTAGCTTGCTCTCACATCTGGCTCGCTCGCTTGATCTCTTGTCTGGCTCGCTCTCTTATCTGGCTCGCTCGCTCGCATATCTGGCTCGCTCGCTCTCATGTCTGGCTCGCTTCGCTCTCATATCTGGCTTGCTCGCTTGCTCTCATATCTGGCTCGCTAGCTTACTCTCATATCTGGCTCGCTCGCTTGCTCTCTTGTCTGGCTCACTCTCTTATCTGACTCGCTCTCATATCTGGCTCGCTCGCTTGCTCTCATATCTGGCTCGCTCGCTTGCTCTCTTGTCTGGCTCGCTCTCTTCTCTGGCTCGCTCGCATATCTGGCTCGCTCGCTCTCAAATCTGGCTCGCTCGCTTTCTCTCTTGTCTTGCTCGCTCTCATATCTGGCTCGCTCGCTCTCATATCTGGCTGGTTCGCTTGCTCTCATATCTGGCTCGCTCGCTTGTTCTCTTGTCTGGCTCGCTCTCTTATCTGGCTTGCTCGCTAGCATATCTGGCTCGCACACTTGCTCACTTGTCTGGCTTGCTCTCTTATCTGTCTCGCTCTCACATCTGGCTCGCTCGCTTGCTCTCATATCTGGTTCGCTCGCTTGCTCTCTTGTCTGGCTCGCTCTCTTATCTGGCTTGCTCGCTAGCATATCTGGCTCGCACGCTTGCTCTCTTATCTGGCTCGATCGCTCTCATATCTGGCTTGCTCGCTTGCTCTCATGTCTGGCTCGCTCGCTCTCATATCTGGCTTTCTCGCTTGCTCTCTTGTCTGGCTCGCTCTCTTATCTGGCTCGCTCGCATACCTGGCTCGCTCGCTCTCACATCTAGCTGGCTCGCTTGCTCTCATATCTGGCTCGCTTGCTCTCTTGTCTGGCTCGCTTTCTTATCTGGCTCGCTCTTATATCTGCCTTGCTAGCTCGCTCTCATATCTGGCTCGCTCGCTTGCTCTCTTGTCTGTCTCGCTCTCTTTTATGGCTCGCTCGCATATCTGGCTAGCTTGCTCTCACATCTGGCTCGCTCGCTTGATCTCTTGTCTGGCTCGCTCTCTTATCTGGCTCGCTCGCTCGCATATCTGGCTCGCTCGCTCTCATGTCTGGCTCGCTTCGCTCTCATATCTGGCTTGCTCGCTTGCTCTCATATCTGGCTCGCTAGCTTACTCTCATATCTGGCTCGCTCGCTTGCTCTCTTGTCTGGCTCACTCTCTTATCTGACTCGCTCTCATATCTGGCTCGCTCGCTTGCTCTCATATCTGGCTCGCTCGCTTGCTCTCTTGTCTGGCTCGCTCTCTTCTCTGGCTCGCTCGCATATCTGGCTCGCTCGCTCTCAAATCTGGCTCGCTCGCTTTCTCTCTTGTCTTGCTCGCTCTCATATCTGGCTCGCTCGCTCTCATATCTGGCTGGTTCGCTTGCTCTCATATCTGGCTCGCTCGCTTGTTCTCTTGTCTGGCTCGCTCTCTTATCTGGCTTGCTCGCTAGCATATCTGGCTCGCACACTTGCTCACTTGTCTGGCTTGCTCTCTTATCTGTCTCGCTCTCACATCTGGCTCGCTCGCTTGCTCTCATATCTGGTTCGCTCGCTTGCTCTCTTGTCTGGCTCGCTCTCTTATCTGGCTTGCTCGCTAGCATATCTGGCTCGCACGCTTGCTCTCTTATCTGGCTCGATCGCTCTCATATCTGGCTTGCTCGCTTGCTCTCATGTCTGGCTCGCTCGCTCTCATATCTGGCTTTCTCGCTTGCTCTCTTGTCTGGCTCGCTCTCTTATCTGGCTCGCTCGCATACCTGGCTCGCTCGCTCTCACATCTAGCTGGCTCGCTTGCTCTCATATCTGGCTCGCTTGCTCTCTTGTCTGGCTCGCTTTCTTATCTGGCTCGCTCTTATATCTGCCTTGCTAGCTCGCTCTCATATCTGGCTCGCTCGCTTGCTCTCTTGTCTGTCTCGCTCTCTTTTATGGCTCGCTCGCATATCTGGCTAGCTTGCTCTCACATCTGGCTCGCTCGCTTGATCTCTTGTCTGGCTCGCTCTCTTATCTGGCTCGCTCGCTCGCATATCTGGCTCGCTCGCTCTCATGTCTGGCTCGCTTCGCTCTCATATCTGGCTTGCTCGCTTGCTCTCATATCTGGCTCGCTAGCTTACTCTCATATCTGGCTCGCTCGCTTGCTCTCTTGTCTGGCTCACTCTCTTATCTGACTCGCTCTCATATCTGGCTCGCTCGCTTGCTCTCATATCTGGCTCGCTCGCTTGCTCTCTTGTCTGGCTCGCTCTCTTCTCTGGCTCGCTCGCATATCTGGCTCGCTCGCTCTCAAATCTGGCTCGCTCGCTTTCTCTCTTGTCTTGCTCGCTCTCATATCTGGCTCGCTCGCTCTCATATCTGGCTGGTTCGCTTGCTCTCATATCTGGCTCGCTCGCTTGTTCTCTTGTCTGGCTCGCTCTCTTATCTGGCTTGCTCGCTAGCATATCTGGCTCGCACACTTGCTCACTTGTCTGGCTTGCTCTCTTATCTGTCTCGCTCTCACATCTGGCTCGCTCGCTTGCTCTCATATCTGGTTCGCTCGCTTGCTCTCTTGTCTGGCTCGCTCTCTTATCTGGCTTGCTCGCTAGCATATCTGGCTCGCACGCTTGCTCTCTTATCTGGCTCGATCGCTCTCATATCTGGCTTGCTCGCTTGCTCTCATGTCTGGCTCGCTCGCTCTCATATCTGGCTTTCTCGCTTGCTCTCTTGTCTGGCTCGCTCTCTTATCTGGCTTGCTCGCATATCTGGCTCGCTCGCTCTCACATCTGGAAGGCTCGCTTGCTCTCATTTCTTGCTGGCTCGCTTGCTCTCATATCTGGCTCGCTCGCTTGCTCTCTTGTCTGTCTCGCTCTCTTTTATTGCTCGCTCGCATATCTGGCTCGCTCGCTCTCAAATCTGGCTCGCTCGCTTGCTCTCATATCTGGCTTGCTCGCTCTCAAATCTGGCTCGTTCGCTTGCTCTCATATCTGGCTCGCTCGCTTGCTCTCATATCTGGCTCGCTCGCTTTCTCTCTTGTCTTGCTCGCTCTCATATCTGGCTCGCTCGCTCTCATATCTGGCTGGTTCGCTTGCTCTCATATCTGGCTCGCTCGCTTGCTCTCTTGTCTGGCTCGCTCTCTTATCTGGCTTGCTCGCTAGCATATCTGGCTCGCACGCTTGCTCACTTGTCTGGCTTGCTCTCTTATCTGTCTCGCTCTCACATCTGGCTCGCTCGCTTGCTCTCATATCTGGTTCGCTCGCTTGCTCTCTTGTCTGGCTCGCTCTCTTATATGGCTTGCTCGCTAGCATATCTGGCTTGCACGCTTGCTCTCTTATCTGGCTCGATCGCTCTCATATCTGGCTTGCTCGCTTGCTCTCATGTCTGGCTCCCTCGCTCTCATATCTGGCTTTCTCGCTTGCTCTCTTGTCTGGCTCGCTCTCTTATCTGGCTTGCTCGCATATCTGGCTCGCTCGCTTTCACATCTGGCTGGCTCGCTTGCTCTCATTTCTTGCTGGCTCGCTTGCTCTCATATCTGGCTCGCTCGCTTGCTCTCTTGTCTGTCTCGCTCTTTTATTGCTCGCTCGCATATCTGGCTCGTTCGCTCTCAAATCTGGCTCGCTCGCTTGCTCTCATATTTGGCTTGCTCGCTCTCAAATCTGGCTCGCTCGCTTGCTCTCATATCTGGCTCGCTCGCTTGCTCTCATATCTGGCTCGCTCGCTTGCTCTCTTGTCTGGCTCGCTCTCTTTTATGGCTCGCTCGCATATCTGTCTCGCTCGCTCTCAAATCTGTCTCGCTCGCTTGCTCTCATATCTGGCTTGCTCTCATATCCGGCTCGCTCGCTTGCTCTCATATCTGGCTCGCTCGCTTGCTCTCTTGTCTGACTCGCTCTCTTATCTGGCTCGCTCGCATATCTGGCTCGCTCGCTCTCAAATCTGGCTCGCTCGCTTGCTCTCATATCTGGCTAGCTCGCTTGCTCTCTTGTCTTGCTCGCTCTCTTATCTGGCTCGCTCGCTCTCATATCTGGCTGATTCGCTTGCTCTCATATCTGGCTCGCTCGCTTGCTCTCATATCTGGCTCTCTTGCTCTCATATCTGGCTCGCTCGCTTGCTTAATTGTCTGGCTCGCTCTCTTATCTGGCTCGCTCGCATATCTTGCTCGCTCGCTCTCACATCTGGCTTGCTCGCTTGCTCTCTTGTCTGGCTCGCTCTCTTATCTGGCTCGCTCGCTCGCATATCTGGCTCGCTTTCATATCTGGCTTGCTCGCTTGCTCTCTTGTCTCGCTCGCTCTCTTATCTGGTTTGCTCGCTAGCATATCTGGCTCGCACGCTTGCTCTCTTGTCTGGCTTGCTCTCTTATCTGGCTCGCTCGCTTTCATATCTGGCTCGCTTGCTCTCATGTCTGGCTCGCTCGCTTGCTCTCATGTCTGGCTCGCTCGCTCTCATATCTGGCTTTCTCGCTTGCTCTCTTGTCTGGCTCGCTCTCTTATCTGGCTCGCTCACATATCTGGCTCGCTCGCATATCTGGCTCGCTCGCTCTCACATCTGGCTCGCTCGCTTGCTCTCATTTCTGGCTGGTTCGCTTGCTCTCATATCTGGCTCGCTCGCTTGCTCTCTTGTCTGTCTCACTCTCTTTTATGGCTCGTTTGCATATCTGGCTCGCTCGCTTGCTCTCATATCTGGCTTGCTCGCTCACTCTCATATCTGGCTTGCTCGCTTGCTCTCATATTCGGCTCGCTCGCATGCTCTCATATTTGGCTCGCTCGCTTGCTCTCTTGTCTGGCTCGCTCTCTTATCTGGCTCGCTCGCATATCTGGCTCGCTCGCTCTCAAATCTGGCTCGCTCGCTTGCTCTCATATCTGGCTAGCTCGCTTGCTCTCTTGTCTTGCTCGCTCTCTTATCTGGCTCGCTCGCTCTCATATCTGGCTGGCTCGCTTGCTCTCATATCTGGCTCGCTCGCTTGCTCTCTTGTCTGGCTCGCTCTCTTATCTGGCTCGCTCGCATATCTGGCTCGCTCGCATATCTGACTCGCTCGCTCTCACATCTGGCTGGCTCGCTTGCTCTCATTTCTGTCTGGCTCGCTTGCTCTCATATCTGGCTCGCTCGCTTGCTCTCTTGTCTGTCTTACTCTCTTTTATGGCTCGTTTGCATAACTGGCTCGCTCGCTTGCTCTCATATCTGGCTTGCTCGCTCACTCTCATATCTGGCTTGCTCGCTTGCTCTCATATTCGGCTCGCTCGCTTGCTCTCATATCTGGCTCGCTCGCTTGCTCTCTTGTCTGGCTCGCTCTCTTATCTGGCTCGCTCGCATATCTGGCTCACTCGCTCTCAAATCTGGCTCGCTCGCTTGCTCTCATATCTGGCTAGCTCGCTTGCTCTCTTGTCTTGCTCGCTCTCTTATCTGGCTTGCTCGCTCTCATATCTGGCTGGCTCGCTTGCTCTCATATCTGCCTCGCTCGCTTGCTCTGTTGTCTGGCTCGCTCTCATATCTGGCTTGCTCGCTAGCATATCTGGCTCGCACGCTTGCTCTCTTGTCTGGCTTGCTCTCTTATCTGGCTCGCTCGCTCTCATATCTGGCTCGCTCGCTTGCTCTCATGTCTGGCTCGCTCTCATATCTTGCTTTCTCGCTTGCACTCTTGTCTGGCTCGCTCTCTTATCTGGCTCGCTCGCATACCTGGCTCGCTCGCTCTCACATCTAGCTGGCTCGCTTGCTCTCATATCTGGCTCGCTCGCATACCTGGCTCGCTCGCTCTCACATCTGGCTGGCTCGCTTGCTCTCATTTCTGTCTGGCTCGCTTGCTCTCATATCTGGCTCGCTCGCTTGCTCTCTTGTCTGTCTCGCTCTCTTTTATGGCTCGCTCGCATATCTGGCTCGCTCGCTCTCAAATCTGGCTCGCTCGCTTGCTCTCATATCTGGCTTGCTCGCTTGCTCTCATATCCGGCTCGCTCGCTTGCTCTCATATCTGGCTCGCTCGCTTGCTCTCTTGTCTGGCTCGCTCTCTTATCTGGCTCGCTCGCATATCTGGCTCGCTCGCTCTCACATCTAGCTTGCTCGCTTGCTCTCATATCTGGCTCGCTTGCTCTCTTGTCTGGCTCGCTCTCTTATCTGGCTCGCTCTTATATCTGCCTTGCTAGCTCGCTCTCATATCTGGCTCGCTCGCTTGCTCTCTTGTCTGTCTCGCTCTCTTTTATGGCTCGCTCGCATATCTGGCTAGCTTGCTCTCACATCTGGCTCGCTCGCTTGCTCTCTTGTCTGGCTCGCTCTCTTATCTGGCTCGCTCGCTCGCATATCTGGCTCGCTCGCTCTCATGTCTGGCTCGCTCGCTCTCATATCTGGCTGGTTCGCTTGCTCTCATATCTGGCTCGCTCGCTTGCTCTCTTGTCTGGCTCGCTCTCTTATCTGGCTTGCTCGCTAGCATATCTGGCTCGCACGCTTGCTCTCTTGTCTTGCTTGCTCTCTTATCTGTCTCGCTCTCACATCTGGCTCGCTCGCTTGCTCTCATATCTGGCTCGCTCGCTTGCTCTCTTGTCTGGCTCGCTCTCTTATCTGGCTTGCTCGCAAGCATATCTGGCTCGCACGCTTGCTCTCTTATCTGGCTCGATCGCTCTCATATCTGGCTCGCTTGCTTGCTCTCATGTCTGGCTCGCTCGCTCTCATATCTGGCTTTCTCACTTGCTCTCTTGTCTGGCTCGCTCTCTTATCTGGCTTGCTCGCATATCTGGCTAGCTCGCTCTCACAAATGGCTGGCTCGCTTGCTCTCATTTCTGGCTGGCTCGCTTGCTCTCATATCTGGCTCGCTCGCTTGCTCTCTTGTCTGTCTCGCTCTCTTTTATGGCTCGCTCGCATATCTGGCTCGCTCGCTCTCAAATCTGGCTCGCTCGCTTGCTCTCATATCTGGCTTGCTCGCTCTCAAATCTGGCTCGCTCGCTTGCTCTCATATCTGGCTCGCTCGCTTGCTCTCTTGTCTGGCTCGCTCTCTTTTATGGCTCGCTCGCATATCTGTCTCGCTCGCTCTCAAATCTGTCTCGCTCGCTTGCTCTCATATCTGGCTTGCTCGCTTGCTCTCATATCCGGCTCGCTCGCTTGCTCTCATATCTGGCTCGCTCTCTTGCTCTCTTGTCTGGCTCGCTCTCTTATCTGGCTCGCTCGCATATCTGGCTCGCTCGCTCTCAAATCTGGCTCGCTCGCTTGCTCTCATATCTGGCTAGCTCGCTTGCTCTCTTGTCTCGCTCGCTCTCTTATCTGGTTCGCTCGCTCTCATATCTGGCTGGCTCGCTTGCTCTCATATCTGGCTCGCTCGCTTGCTCTCTTGTCTGGCTCGCTCTCTTATCTGGTTTGCTTGCTTGCATATCTGGCTCGCACGCTTGCTCTCTTGTCTGGCTTGCTCTCTTATCTGGCTCGCTCGCTTTCATATCTGGCTCGCTCGCTTGCTCTCATGTCTGGCTCGCTCGCTTGCTCTCATGTCTGGCTCGCTCGCTCTCATATCTGGCTTTCTCGCTTGCTCTCTTGTCTGGCTCGCTCTCTTATCTGGCTCGCTCGCATATCTGGCTCGCTCGCATATCTGGCTCGCTCGCTCTCATTTCTGGCTGTCTCGCTTGCTCTCATTTCTGGCTGGCTCGCTTGCTCTAATATCTGGCTCGCTCGCTTGCTCTCATGTCTCTCTCACTCTCTTTTATGTCTCGTTTGCATATCTGGCTCGCTCGCTTGCTCTCATATCTGGCTTGCTCGCTCACTCTCATATCTGGCTTGCTTGCTTGCTCTCATATTCGGCTCGCTCGCTTGCTCTCATATCTGGCTCGCTCGCTTGCTCTCTTGTCTGTCTCGCTCTCTTTTATTGCTCGCTCGCATATCTGGCTCGCTCGCTCTCAAATCTGGCTCGCTCGCTTGCTCTTATATCTGGCTTGCTCGCTCTCAAATCTGGTTCGTTCGCTTGCTCTCATATCTGGCTCGCTCGCTTGCTCTCATATCTGGCTCGCTCGCTTTCTCTCTTGTCTTGCTCGCTCTCATATCTGGCTCGCTCGCTCTCATATCTGGCTGGTTCGCTTGCTCTCATATCTGGCTCGCTCGCTTGCTCTCTTGTCTGGCTCGCTCTCTTATCTGGCTTGCTCGCTAGCATATCTGGCTCGCACGCTTGCTCACTTGTCTGGCTTGCTCTCTTATCTGTCTCGCTCTCACATCTGGCTCGCTCGCTTGCTCTCATATCTGGTTCGCTCGCTTGCTCTCTTGTCTGGCTCGCTCTCTTATATGGCTTGCTCGCTAGCATATCTGGCTCGCACGCTTGCTCTCTTATCTGGCTCGATCGCTCTCATATCTGGCTTGCTCGCTTGCTCTCATGTCTGGCTCCCTCGCTCTCATATCTGGCTTTCTCGCTTGCTCTCTTGTCTGGCTCGCTCTCTTATCTGGCTTGCTCGCATATCTGGCTCGCTCGCTTTCACATCTGGCTGGCTCGCTTGCTCTCATTTCTTGCTGGCTCGCTTGCTCTCATATCTGGCTCGCTCGCTTGCTCTCTTGTCTGTCTCGCTCTTTTATTGCTCGCTCGCATATCTGGCTCGCTCGCTCTCAAATCTGGCTCGCTCGCTTGCTCTCATATTTGGCTTGCTCGCTCTCAAATCTGGCTCGCTCGCTTGCTCTCATATCTGGCTCGCTCGCTTGCTCTCATATCTGGCTCGCTCGCTTGCTCTCTTGTCTGACTCGCTCTCTTTTATGGCTCGCTCGCATATCTGTCTCGCTCGCTCTCAAATCTGTCTCGCTCGCTTGCTCTCATATCTGGCTTGCTCTCATATCCGGCTCGCTCGCTTGCTCTCATATCTGGCTCGCTCGCTTGCTCTCTTGTCTGACTCGCTCTCTTATCTGGCTCGCTCGCATATCTGGCTCGCTCGCTCTCAAATCTGGCTCGCTCGCTTGCTCTCATATCTGGCTAGCTCGCTTGCTCTCTTGTCTTGCTCGCTCTCTTATCTGGCTCGCTCGCTCTCATATCCTGCTGATTCGCTTGCTCTCATATCTGGCTCGCTCGCTTGCTCTCATATCTGGCTCTCTTGCTCTCATCTGGCTCGCTCGCTTGCTTAATTGTCTGGCTCGCTCTCTTATCTGGCTCGCTCGCATATCTTGCTCGCTCGCTCTCACATCTGGCTTGCTCGCTTGCTCTCTTGTCTGGCTCGCTCTCTTATCTGGCTCGCTCGCTCGCATATCTGGCTCGCTCGCTCTCATATCTGGCTTGCTCGCTTGCTCTCTTGTCTCGCTCGCTCTCTTATCTGGTTTGTTCGCTAGCATATCTGGCTCGCACGCTTGCTCTCTTGTCTGGCTTGCTCTCTTATCTGGCTCGCTCGCTTTCATATCTGGCTCGCTCGCTTGCTCTCATGTCTGGCTCGCTCGCTTGCTCTCATGTCTGGCTCGCTCGCTCTCATATCTGGCTTTCTCGCTTGCTCTCTTGTCTGGCTCGCTCTCTTATCTGGCTCGCTCACATATCTGGCTCGCTCGCATATCTGGCTCGCTCGCTCTCACATCTGGCTCGCTCGCTTGCTCTCATTTCTGGCTGGTTCGCTTGCTCTCATATCTGGCTCGCTCGCTTGCTCTCATATCTGGCTTGCTCGCTCACTCTCATATCTGGCTTGCTCGCTTGCTCTCATATTCGGCTCGCTCGCATGCTCTCATATTTGGCTCGCTCGCTTGCTCTCTTGTCTGGCTCGCTCTCTTATCTGGCTCGCTCGCATATCTGGTTCGCTCGCTCTCAAATCTGGCTCGCTCGCTTGCTCTCATATCTGTCTAGCTCGCTTGCTCTCTTGTCTTGCTCGCTCTCTTATCTGGCTCGCTCGCTCTCATATCTGGCTGGCTCGCTTGCTCTCATATCTGGCTCGCTCGCTTGCTCTCTTGTCTGGCTCGCTCTCTTATCTGGCTCGCTCGCATATCTGGCTCGCTCGCATATCTGACTCGCTCGCTCTCACATCTGGCTGGCTCGCTTGCTCTCATTTCTGTCTGGCTCGCTTGCTCTCATATCTGGCTCGCTCGCTTGCTCTCTTGTCTGTCTTACTCTCTTTTATGGCTCGTTTGCATAACTGGCTCGCTCGCTTGCTCTCATATCTGGCTTGCTCGCTCACTCTCATATCTGGCTTGCTCGCTTGCTCTCATATTCCGCTCGCTCGCTTGCTCTCATATCTGGCTCGCTCGCTTGCTCTCTTGTCTGGCTCGCTCTCTTATCTGGCTCGCTCGCATATCTGGCTCACTCGCTCTCAAATCTGGCTCGCTTGCTCTCATATCTGGCTAGCTCGCTTGCTCTCTTGTCTTGCTCGCTCTCTTATCTGGCTTGCTCGCTCTCATATCTGGCTGGCTCGCTTGCTCTCATATCTGTCTCGCTCGCTTGCTCTGTTGTCTGGCTCGCTCTCATATCTGGCTTGCTCGCTAGCATATCTGGCTCGCATGCTTGCTCTCTTGTCTGGCTTGCTCTCTTATCTGGCTCGCTCGCTCTCATATCTGGCTCGCTCGCTTGCTCTCATGTCTGGCTCGCTCTCATATCTGGCTTTCTCGCTTGCTCTCTTGTCTGGCTCGCTCTCTTATCTGGCTCGCTCGCATACCTGGCTCGCTCGCTCTCACATCTAGCTGGCTCGCTTGCTCTCATATCTGGCTCGCTCGCATACCTGGCTCGCTCGCTCTCACATCTGGCTGGCTCGCTTGCTCTCATTTCTGTCTGGCTCGCTTGCTCTCATATCTGGCTCGCTCGCTTGCTCTCTTGTCTGTCTCGCTCTCTTTTATGGCTCGCTCGCATATCTGGCTCGCTCGCTCTCAAATCTGGCTCGCTCGCTTGCTCTCATATCTGGCTTGCTCGCTTGCTCTCATATCCGGCTCGCTCGCTTGCTCTCATATCTGGCTCGCTCGCTTGCTCTCTTGTCTGGCTCGCTCTCTTATCTGGCTCGCTCGCATATCTGGCTCGCTCGCTCTCACATCTAGCTTGCTCGCTTGCTCTCATATCTGGCTCGCTTGCTCTCTTGTCTGGCTCGCTCTCTTATCTGGCTCGCTCTTATATCTGCCTTGCTAGCTCGCTCTCATATCTGGCTCGCTCGCTTGCTCTCTTGTCTGTCTCGCTCTCTTTTATGGCTCGCTCGCATATCTGGCTAGCTTGCTCTCACATCTGGCTCGCTCGCTTGCTCTCTTGTCTGGCTCGCTCTCTTATCTGGCTCGCTCGCTCGCATATCTGGCTCGCTCGCTCTCATATCTGGCTGGTTCGCTTGCTCTCATATCTGGCTCGCTCGCTTGCTCTCTTGTCTGGCTCGCTCTCTTATCTGGCTTGCTCGCTAGCATATCTGGCTCGCACGCTTGCTCTCTTGTCTTGCTTGCTCTCTTATCTGTCTCGCTCTCACATCTGGCTCGCTCGCTTGCTCTCATATCTGGCTCGCTCGCTTGCTCTCTTGTCTGGCTCGCTCTCTTATCTGGCTTGCTCGCTAGCATATCTGGCTCGCACGCTTGCTCTCTTATCTGGCTCGATCGCTCTCATATCTGCCTCGCTTGCTTGCTCTCATGTCTGGCTCGCTCGCTCTCATATCTGGCTTTCTCACTTGCTCTCTTGTCTGGCTCGCTCTCTTATCTGGCTTGCTCGCATATCTGGCTAGCTCGCTCTCACAAATGGCTGGCTCGCTTGCTCTCATTTCTGGCTGGCTCGCTTGCTCTCATATCTGGCTCGCTCGCTTGCTCTCTTGTCTGTCTCGCTCTCTTTTATGGCTCGCTCGCATATCTGGCTCGCTCGCTCTCAAATCTGGCTCGCTCGCTTGCTCTCATATCTGGCTTGCTCGCTCTCAAATCTGGCTCGCTCGCTTGCTCTCATATCTGGCTCGCTCGCTTGCTCTCTTGTCTGGCTCGCTCTCTTTTATGGCTCGCTCGCATATCTGTCTCGCTCGCTCTCAAATCTGTCTCGCTCGCTTGCTCTCATATCTGGCTTGCTCGCTTGCTCTCATATCCGGCTCGCTCGCTTGCTCTCATATCTGGCTCGCTCTCTTGCTCTCTTGTCTGGCTCGCTCTCTTATCTGGCTCGCTCGCATATCTGGCTCGCTCGCTCTCAAATCTGGCTCGCTCGCTTGCTCTCATATCTGGCTAGCTCGCTTGCTCTCTTGTCTTGCTTGCTCTCTTATCTGGTTCGCTCGCTCTCATATCTGGCTGGCTCGCTTGCTCTCATATCTGGCTCGCTCGCTTGCTCTCTTGTCTTGCTCGCTCTCATATCTGGCTCGCTCGCTCTCATATCTGGCTGGTTCGCTTGCTCTCATATCTGGCTCGCTCGCTTGCTCTCTTGTCTGGCTCGCTCTCTTATCTGGCTTGCTCGCTAGCATATCTGGCTCGCACGCTTGCTCACTTGTCTGGCTTGCTCTCTTATCTGTCTCGCTCTCACATCTGGCTCGCTCGCTTGCTCTCATATCTGGTTCGCTCGCTTGCTCTCTTGTCTGGCTCGCTCTCTTATATGGCTTGCTCGCTAGCATATCTGGCTTGCACGCTTGCTCTCTTATCTGGCTCGATCGCTCTCATATCTGGCTTGCTCGCTTGCTCTCATGTCTGGCTCCCTCGCTCTCATATCTGGCTTTCTCGCTTGCTCTCTTGTCTGGCTCGCTCTCTTATCTGGCTTGCTCGCATATCTGGCTCGCTCGCTTTCACATCTGGCTGGCTCGCTTGCTCTCATTTCTTGCTGGCTCGCTTGCTCTCATATCTGGCTCGCTCGCTTGCTCTCTTGTCTGTCTCGCTCTTTTATTGCTCGCTCGCATATCTGGCTCGTTCGCTCTCAAATCTGGCTCGCTCGCTTGCTCTCATATTTGGCTTGCTCGCTCTCAAATCTGGCTCGCTCGCTTGCTCTCATATCTGGCTCGCTCGCTTGCTCTCATATCTGGCTCGCTCGCTTGCTCTCTTGTCTGGCTCGCTCTCTTTTATGGCTCGCTCGCATATCTGTCTCGCTCGCTCTCAAATCTGTCTCGCTCGCTTGCTCTCATATCTGGCTTGCTCTCATATCCGGCTCGCTCGCTTGCTCTCATATCTGGCTCGCTCGCTTGCTCTCTTGTCTGACTCGCTCTCTTATCTGGCTCGCTCGCATATCTGGCTCGCTCGCTCTCAAATCTGGCTCGCTCGCTTGCTCTCATATCTGGCTAGCTCGCTTGCTCTCTTGTCTTGCTCGCTCTCTTATCTGGCTCGCTCGCTCTCATATCTGGCTGATTCGCTTGCTCTCATATCTGGCTCGCTCGCTTGCTCTCATATCTGGCTCTCTTGCTCTCATATCTGGCTCGCTCGCTTGCTTAATTGTCTGGCTCGCTCTCTTATCTGGCTCGCTCGCATATCTTGCTCGCTCGCTCTCACATCTGGCTTGCTCGCTTGCTCTCTTGTCTGGCTCGCTCTCTTATCTGGCTCGCTCGCTCGCATATCTGGCTCGCTTTCATATCTGGCTTGCTCGCTTGCTCTCTTGTCTCGCTCGCTCTCTTATCTGGTTTGCTCGCTAGCATATCTGGCTCGCACGCTTGCTCTCTTGTCTGGCTTGCTCTCTTATCTGGCTCGCTCGCTTTCATATCTGGCTCGCTTGCTCTCATGTCTGGCTCGCTCGCTTGCTCTCATGTCTGGCTCGCTCGCTCTCATATCTGGCTTTCTCGCTTGCTCTCTTGTCTGGCTCGCTCTCTTATCTGGCTCGCTCACATATCTGGCTCGCTCGCATATCTGGCTCGCTCGCTCTCACATCTGGCTCGCTCGCTTGCTCTCATTTCTGGCTGGTTCGCTTGCTCTCATATCTGGCTCGCTCGCTTGCTCTCTTGTCTGTCTCACTCTCTTTTATGGCTCGTTTGCATATCTGGCTCGCTCGCTTGCTCTCATATCTGGCTTGCTCGCTCACTCTCATATCTGGCTTGCTCGCTTGCTCTCATATTCGGCTCGCTCGCATGCTCTCATATTTGGCTCGCTCGCTTGCTCTCTTGTCTGGCTCGCTCTCTTATCTGGCTCGCTCGCATATCTGGCTCGCTCGCTCTCAAATCTGGCTCGCTCGCTTGCTCTCATATCTGGCTAGCTCGCTTGCTCTCTTGTCTTGCTCGCTCTCTTATCTGGCTCGCTCGCTCTCATATCTGGCTGGCTCGCTTGCTCTCATATCTGGCTCGCTCGCTTGCTCTCTTGTCTGGCTCGCTCTCTTATCTGGCTCGCTCGCATATCTGGCTCGCTCGCATATCTGACTCGCTCGCTCTCACATCTGGCTGGCTCGCTTGCTCTCATTTCTGTCTGGCTCGCTTGCTCTCATATCTGGCTCGCTCGCTTGCTCTCTTGTCTGTCTTACTCTCTTTTATGGCTCGTTTGCATAACTGGCTCGCTCGCTTGCTCTCATATCTGGCTTGCTCGCTCACTCTCATATCTGGCTTGCTCGCTTGCTCTCATATTCGGCTCGCTCGCTTGCTCTCATATCTGGCTCGCTCGCTTGCTCTCTTGTCTGGCTCGCTCTCTTATCTGGCTCGCTCGCATATCTGGCTCACTCGCTCTCAAATCTGGCTCGCTCGCTTGCTCTCATATCTGGCTAGCTCGCTTGCTCTCTTGTCTTGCTCGCTCTCTTATCTGGCTTGCTCGCTCTCATATCTGGCTGGCTCGCTTGCTCTCATATCTGCCTCGCTCGCTTGCTCTGTTGTCTGGCTCGCTCTCATATCTGGCTTGCTCGCTAGCATATCTGGCTCGCACGCTTGCTCTCTTGTCTGGCTTGCTCTCTTATCTGGCTCGCTCGCTCTCATATCTGGCTCGCTCGCTTGCTCTCATGTCTGGCTCGCTCTCATATCTTGCTTTCTCGCTTGCACTCTTGTCTGGCTCGCTCTCTTATCTGGCTCGCTCGCATACCTGGCTCGCTCGCTCTCACATCTAGCTGGCTCGCTTGCTCTCATATCTGGCTCGCTCGCATACCTGGCTCGCTCGCTCTCACATCTGGCTGGCTCGCTTGCTCTCATTTCTGTCTGGCTCGCTTGCTCTCATATCTGGCTCGCTCGCTTGCTCTCTTGTCTGTCTCGCTCTCTTTTATGGCTCGCTCGCATATCTGGCTCGCTCGCTCTCAAATCTGGCTCGCTCGCTTGCTCTCATATCTGGCTTGCTCGCTTGCTCTCATATCCGGCTCGCTCGCTTGCTCTCATATCTGGCTCGCTCGCTTGCTCTCTTGTCTGGCTCGCTCTCTTATCTGGCTCGCTCGCATATCTGGCTCGCTCGCTCTCACATCTAGCTTGCTCGCTTGCTCTCATATCTGGCTCGCTTGCTCTCTTGTCTGGCTCGCTCTCTTATCTGGCTCGCTCTTATATCTGCCTTGCTAGCTCGCTCTCATATCTGGCTCGCTCGCTTGCTCTCTTGTCTGTCTCGCTCTCTTTTATGGCTCGCTCGCATATCTGGCTAGCTTGCTCTCACATCTGGCTCGCTCGCTTGCTCTCTTGTCTGGCTCGCTCTCTTATCTGGCTCGCTCGCTCGCATATCTGGCTCGCTCGCTCTCATGTCTGGCTCGCTCGCTCTCATATCTGGCTGGTTCGCTTGCTCTCATATCTGGCTCGCTCGCTTGCTCTCTTGTCTGGCTCGCTCTCTTATCTGGCTTGCTCGCTAGCATATCTGGCTCGCACGCTTGCTCTCTTGTCTTGCTTGCTCTCTTATCTGTCTCGCTCTCACATCTGGCTCGCTCGCTTGCTCTCATATCTGGCTCGCTCGCTTGCTCTCTTGTCTGGCTCGCTCTCTTATCTGGCTTGCTCGCTAGCATATCTGGCTCGCACGCTTGCTCTCTTATCTGGCTCGATCGCTCTCATATCTGGCTCGCTTGCTTGCTCTCATGTCTGGCTCGCTCGCTCTCATATCTGGCTTTCTCACTTGCTCTCTTGTCTGGCTCGCTCTCTTATCTGGCTTGCTCGCATATCTGGCTAGCTCGCTCTCACAAATGGCTGGCTCGCTTGCTCTCATTTCTGGCTGGCTCGCTTGCTCTCATATCTGGCTCGCTCGCTTGCTCTCTTGTCTGTCTCGCTCTCTTTTATGGCTCGCTCGCATATCTGGCTCGCTCGCTCTCAAATCTGGCTCGCTCGCTTGCTCTCATATCTGGCTTGCTCGCTCTCAAATCTGGCTCGCTCGCTTGCTCTCATATCTGGCTCGCTCGCTTGCTCTCTTGTCTGGCTCGCTCTCTTTTATGGCTCGCTCGCATATCTGTCTCGCTCGCTCTCAAATCTGTCTCGCTCGCTTGCTCTCATATCTGGCTTGCTCGCTTGCTCTCATATCCGGCTCGCTCGCTTGCTCTCATATCTGGCTCGCTCTCTTGCTCTCTTGTCTGGCTCGCTCTCTTATCTGGCTCGCTCGCATATCTGGCTCGCTCGCTCTCAAATCTGGCTCGCTCGCTTGCTCTCATATCTGGCTAGCTCGCTTGCTCTCTTGTCTCGCTCGCTCTCTTATCTGGTTCGCTCGCTCTCATATCTGGCTGGCTCGCTTGCTCTCATATCTGGCTCGCTCGCTTGCTCTCTTGTCTGGCTCGCTCTCTTATCTGGTTTGCTTGCTTGCATATCTGGCTCGCACGCTTGCTCTCTTGTCTGGCTTGCTCTCTTATCTGGCTCGCTCGCTTTCATATCTGGCTCGCTCGCTTGCTCTCATGTCTGGCTCGCTCGCTTGCTCTCATGTCTGGCTCGCTCGCTCTCATATCTGGCTTTCTCGCTTGCTCTCTTGTCTGGCTCGCTCTCTTATCTGGCTCGCTCGCATATCTGGCTCGCTCGCATATCTGGCTCGCTCGCTCTCATTTCTGGCTGTCTCGCTTGCTCTCATTTCTGGCTGGCTCGCTTGCTCTAATATCTGGCTCGCTCGCTTGCTCTCATGTCTCTCTCACTCTCTTTTATGTCTCGTTTGCATATCTGGCTCGCTCGCTTGCTCTCATATCTGGCTTGCTCGCTCACTCTCATATCTGGCTTGCTTGCTTGCTCTCATATTCGGCTCGCTCGCTTGCTCTCATATCTGGCTCGCTCGCTTGCTCTCTTGTCTGTCTCGCTCTCTTTTATTGCTCGCTCGCATATCTGGCTCGCTCGCTCTCAAATCTGGCTCGCTCGCTTGCTCTTATATCTGGCTTGCTCGCTCTCAAATCTGGTTCGTTCGCTTGCTCTCATATCTGGCTCGCTCGCTTGCTCTCATATCTGGCTCGCTCGCTTTCTCTCTTGTCTTGCTCGCTCTCATATCTGGCTCGCTCGCTCTCATATCTGGCTGGTTCGCTTGCTCTCATATCTGGCTCGCTCGCTTGCTCTCTTGTCTGGCTCGCTCTCTTATCTGGCTTGCTCGCTAGCATATCTGGCTCGCACGCTTGCTCACTTGTCTGGCTTGCTCTCTTATCTGTCTCGCTCTCACATCTGGCTCGCTCGCTTGCTCTCATATCTGGTTCGCTCGCTTGCTCTCTTGTCTGGCTCGCTCTCTTATATGGCTTGCTCGCTAGCATATCTGGCTCGCACGCTTGCTCTCTTATCTGGCTCGATCGCTCTCATATCTGGCTTGCTCGCTTGCTCTCATGTCTGGCTCCCTCGCTCTCATATCTGGCTTTCTCGCTTGCTCTCTTGTCTGGCTCGCTCTCTTATCTGGCTTGCTCGCATATCTGGCTCGCTCGCTTTCACATCTGGCTGGCTCGCTTGCTCTCATTTCTTGCTGGCTCGCTTGCTCTCATATCTGGCTCGCTCGCTTGCTCTCTTGTCTGTCTCGCTCTTTTATTGCTCGCTCGCATATCTGGCTCGCTCGCTCTCAAATCTGGCTCGCTCGCTTGCTCTCATATTTGGCTTGCTCGCTCTCAAATCTGGCTCGCTCGCTTGCTCTCATATCTGGCTCGCTCGCTTGCTCTCATATCTGGCTCGCTCGCTTGCTCTCTTGTCTGACTCGCTCTCTTTTATGGCTCGCTCGCATATCTGTCTCGCTCGCTCTCAAATCTGTCTCGCTCGCTTGCTCTCATATGTGGCTTGCTCTCATATCCGGCTCGCTCGCTTGCTCTCATATCTGGCTCGCTCGCTTGCTCTCTTGTCTGACTCGCTCTCTTATCTGGCTCGCTCGCATATCTGGCTCGCTCGCTCTCAAATCTGGCTCGCTCGCTTGCTCTCATATCTGGCTAGCTCGCTTGCTCTCTTGTCTTGCTCGCTCTCTTATCTGGCTCGCTCGCTCTCATATCCTGCTGATTCGCTTGCTCTCATATCTGGCTCGCTCGCTTGCTCTCATATCTGGCTCTCTTGCTCTCATCTGGCTCGCTCGCTTGCTTAATTGTCTGGCTCGCTCTCTTATCTGGCTCGCTCGCATATCTTGCTCGCTCGCTCTCACATCTGGCTTGCTCGCTTGCTCTCTTGTCTGGCTCGCTCTCTTATCTGGCTCGCTCGCTCGCATATCTGGCTCGCTCGCTCTCATATCTGGCTTGCTCGCTTGCTCTCTTGTCTCGCTCGCTCTCTTATCTGGTTTGTTCGCTAGCATATCTGGCTCGCACGCTTGCTCTCTTGTCTGGCTTGCTCTCTTATCTGGCTCGCTCGCTTTCATATCTGGCTCGCTCGCTTGCTCTCATGTCTGGCTCGCTCGCTTGCTCTCATGTCTGGCTCGCTCGCTCTCATATCTGGCTTTCTCGCTTGCTCTCTTGTCTGGCTCGCTCTCTTATCTGGCTCGCTCACATATCTGGCTCGCTCGCATATCTGGCTCGCTCGCTCTCACATCTGGCTCGCTCGCTTGCTCTCATTTCTGGCTGGTTCGCTTGCTCTCATATCTGGCTCGCTCGCTTGCTCTCATATCTGGCTTGCTCGCTCACTCTCATATCTGGCTTGCTCGCTTGCTCTCATATTCGGCTCGCTCGCATGCTCTCATATTTGGCTCGCTCGCTTGCTCTCTTGTCTGGCTCGCTCTCTTATCTGGCTCGCTCGCATATCTGGTTCGCTCGCTCTCAAATCTGGCTCGCTCGCTTGCTCTCATATCTGTCTAGCTCGCTTGCTCTCTTGTCTTGCTCGCTCTCTTATCTGGCTCGCTCGCTCTCATATCTGGCTGGCTCGCTTGCTCTCATATCTGGCTCGCTCGCTTGCTCTCTTGTCTGGCTCGCTCTCTTATCTGGCTCGCTCGCATATCTGGCTCGCTCGCATATCTGACTCGCTCGCTCTCACATCTGGCTGGCTCGCTTGCTCTCATTTCTGTCTGGCTCGCTTGCTCTCATATCTGGCTCGCTCGCTTGCTCTCTTGTCTGTCTTACTCTCTTTTATGGCTCGTTTGCATAACTGGCTCGCTCGCTTGCTCTCATATCTGGCTTGCTCGCTCACTCTCATATCTGGCTTGCTCGCTTGCTCTCATATTCCGCTCGCTCGCTTGCTCTCATATCTGGCTCGCTCGCTTGCTCTCTTGTCTGGCTCGCTCTCTTATCTGGCTCGCTCGCATATCTGGCTCACTCGCTCTCAAATCTGGCTCGCTTGCTCTCATATCTGGCTAGCTCGCTTGCTCTCTTGTCTTGCTCGCTCTCTTATCTGGCTTGCTCGCTCTCATATCTGGCTGGCTCGCTTGCTCTCATATCTGCCTCGCTCGCTTGCTCTGTTGTCTGGCTCGCTCTCATATCTGGCTTGCTCGCTAGCATATCTGGCTCGCATGCTTGCTCTCTTGTCTGGCTTGCTCTCTTATCTGGCTCGCTCGCTCTCATATCTGGCTCGCTCGCTTGCTCTCATGTCTGGCTCGCTCTCATATCTGGCTTTCTCGCTTGCTCTCTTGTCTGGCTCGCTCTCTTATCTGGCTCGCTCGCATACCTGGCTCGCTCGCTCTCACATCTAGCTGGCTCGCTTGCTCTCATATCTGGCTCGCTCGCATACCTGGCTCGCTCGCTCTCACATCTGGCTGGCTCGCTTGCTCTCATTTCTGTCTGGCTCGCTTGCTCTCATATCTGGCTCGCTCGCTTGCTCTCTTGTCTGTCTCGCTCTCTTTTATGGCTCGCTCGCATATCTGGCTCGCTCGCTCTCAAATCTGGCTCGCTCGCTTGCTCTCATATCTGGCTTGCTCGCTTGCTCTCATATCCGGCTCGCTCGCTTGCTCTCATATCTGGCTCGCTCGCTTGCTCTCTTGTCTGGCTCGCTCTCTTATCTGGCTCGCTCGCATATCTGGCTCGCTCGCTCTCACATCTAGCTTGCTCGCTTGCTCTCATATCTGGCTCGCTTGCTCTCTTGTCTGGCTCGCTCTCTTATCTGGCTCGCTCTTATATCTGCCTTGCTAGCTCGCTCTCATATCTGGCTCGCTCGCTTGCTCTCTTGTCTGTCTCGCTCTCTTTTATGGCTCGCTCGCATATCTGGCTAGCTTGCTCTCACATCTGGCTCGCTCGCTTGCTCTCTTGTCTGGCTCGCTCTCTTATCTGGCTCGCTCGCTCGCATATCTGGCTCGCTCGCTCTCATATCTGGCTGGTTCGCTTGCTCTCATATCTGGCTCGCTCGCTTGCTCTCTTGTCTGGCTCGCTCTCTTATCTGGCTTGCTCGCTAGCATATCTGGCTCGCACGCTTGCTCTCTTGTCTTGCTTGCTCTCTTATCTGTCTCGCTCTCACATCTGGCTCGCTCGCTTGCTCTCATATCTGGCTCGCTCGCTTGCTCTCTTGTCTGGCTCGCTCTCTTATCTGGCTTGCTCGCTAGCATATCTGGCTCGCACGCTTGCTCTCTTATCTGGCTCGATCGCTCTCATATCTGGCTCGCTTGCTTGCTCTCATGTCTGGCTCGCTCGCTCTCATATCTGGCTTTCTCACTTGCTCTCTTGTCTGGCTCGCTCTCTTATCTGGCTTGCTCGCATATCTGGCTAGCTCGCTCTCACAAATGGCTGGCTCGCTTGCTCTCATTTCTGGCTGGCTCGCTTGCTCTCATATCTGGCTCGCTCGCTTGCTCTCTTGTCTGTCTCGCTCTCTTTTATGGCTCGCTCGCATATCTGGCTCGCTCGCTCTCAAATCTGGCTCGCTCGCTTGCTCTCATATCTGGCTTGCTCGCTCTCAAATCTGGCTCGCTCGCTTGCTCTCATATCTGGCTCGCTCGCTTGCTCTCTTGTCTGGCTCGCTCTCTTTTATGGCTCGCTCGCATATCTGTCTCGCTCGCTCTCAAATCTGTCTCGCTCGCTTGCTCTCATATCTGGCTTGCTCGCTTGCTCTCATATCCGGCTCGCTCGCTTGCTCTCATATCTGGCTCGCTCTCTTGCTCTCTTGTCTGGCTCGCTCTCTTATCTGGCTCGCTCGCATATCTGGCTCGCTCGCTCTCAAATCTGGCTCGCTCGCTTGCTCTCATATCTGGCTAGCTCGCTTGCTCTCTTGTCTTGCTTGCTCTCTTATCTGGTTCGCTCGCTCTCATATCTGGCTGGCTCGCTTGCTCTCATATCTGGCTCGCTCGCTTGCTCTCTTGTCTGGCTCGCTCTCTTATCTGGTTTGCTTGCTTGCATATCTGGCTCGCACGCTTGCTCTCTTGTCTGGCTTGCTCTCTTATCTGGCTCGCTTGCTTTCATATCTGGCTCGCTCGCTTGCTCTCATGTCTGGCTCGCTCGCTTGCTCTCATGTCTGGCTCGCTCGCTCTCATATCTGGCTTTCTCGCTTGCTCTCTTGTCTGGCTCGCTCTCTTATCTGGCTCGCTCGCATATCTGGCTCGCTCGCATATCTGGCTCGCTCGCTCTCATTTCTGGCTGTCTCGCTTGCTCTCATTTCTGGCTGGCTCGCTTGCTCTAATATCTGGCTCGCTCGCTTGCTCTCATGTCTGTCTCACTCTCTTTTATGTCTCGTTTGCATATCTGGCTCGCTCGCTTGCTCTCATATCTGGCTTGCTCGCTCACTCTCATATCTGGCTTGCTTGCTTGCTCTCATATTCGGCTCGCTCGCTTGCTCTCATATCTGGCTCGCTCGCTTGCTCTCTTGTCTGGCTCGCTCTCTTATCTGGCTCGCTCGCTCGCATATCTGGCTCGCTCGCTCTCATGTCTGGCTCGCTCGCTCTCATATCTGGCTGGTTCGCTTGCTCTCATATCTGGCTCGCTCGCTTGCTCTCTTGTCTGGCTCGCTCTCTTATCTGGCTTGCTCGCTAGCATATCTGGCTCGCACGCTTGCTCTCTTGTCTTGCTTGCTCTCTTATCTGTCTCGCTCTCACATCTGGCTCGCTCGCTTGCTCTCATATCTGGCTCGCTCGCTTGCTCTCTTGTCTGGCTCGCTCTCTTATCTGGCTTGCTCGCTAGCATATCTGGCTCGCACGCTTGCTCTCTTATCTGGCTCGATCGCTCTCTTATCTGGCTCGCTCGCTCTCATATCTGGCTCGCTCGCTTGCTCTTATGTCTGGCTCGCTCTCATATCTGGCTTTCTCGCTTGCTCTCTTGTCTGGCTCGCTCTCTTATCTGGCTCGCTCGCATACCTGGCTCGCTCGCTCTCACATCTAGCTGGCTCGCTTGCTCTCATATCTGGCTCGCTCGCATACCTGGCTCGCTCGCTCTCACATCTGGCTGGCTCGCTTGCTCTCATTTCTGTCTGGCTCGCTTGCTCTCATATCTGGCTCGCTCGCTTGCTCTCTTGTCTGTCTCGCTCTCTTTTATGGCTCGCTCGCATATCTGGCTCGCTCGCTCTCAAATCTGGCTCGCTCGCTTGCTCTCATATCTGGCTTGCTCGCTTGCTCTCATATCCGGCTCGCTCGCTTGCTCTCATATCTGGCTCGCTCGCTTGCTCTCTTGTCTGGCTCGCTCTCTTATCTGGCTCGCTCGCATATCTGGCTCGCTCGCTCTCACATCTAGCTGGCTCGCTTGCTCTCATATCTGGCTCGCTTGCTCTCTTGTCTGGCTCGCTCTCTTATCTGGCTCGCTCTTATATCTGCCTTGCTAGCTCGCTCTCATATCTGGCTCGCTCGCTTGCTCTCTTGTCTGTCTCGCTCTCTTTTATGGCTCGCTCGCATATCTGGCTAGCTTGCTCTCACATCTGGCTCGCTCGCTTGCTCTCTTGTCTGGCTCGCTCTCTTATCTGGCTCGCTCGCTCGCATATCTGGCTAGCTCGCTCTCATGTCTGGCTCGCTCGCTCTCATATCTGGCTGGTTCGCTTGCTCTCATATCTGGCTCGCTCGCTTGCTCTCTTGTCTGGCTCGCTCTCTTATCTGGCTTGCTCGCTAGCATATCTGGCTCGCACGCTTGCTCTCTTGTCTTGCTTGCTCTCTTATCTGTCTCGCTCTCACATCTGGCTCGCTCGCTTGCTCTCATATCTGGCTCGCTCTCTTGCTCTCTTGTCTGGCTCGCTCTCTTATCTGGCTCGCTCGCATATCTGGCTCGCTCGCTCTCAAATCTGGCTCGCTCGCTTGCTCTCATATCTGGCTAGCTCGCTTGCTCTCTTGTCTTGCTCGCTCTCTTATCTGGTTCGCTCGCTCTCATATCTGGCTGGCTCGCTTGCTCTCATATCTGGCTCGCTCGCTTGCTCTCTTGTCTGGCTCGCTCTCTTATCTGGTTTGCTTGCTTGCATATCTGGCTCGCACGCTTGCTCTCTTGTCTGGCTTGCTCTCTTATCTGGCTCGCTCGCTTTCATATCTGGCTCGCTCGCTTGCTCTCATGTCTGGCTCGCTCGCTTGCTCTCATGTCTGGCTCGCTCGCTCTCATATCTGGCTTTCTCGCTTGCTCTCTTGTCTGGCTCGCTCTCTTATCTGGCTCGCTCGCATATCTGGCTCGCTCGCATATCTGGCTCGCTCGCTCTCACATCTGGCTGTCTCGCTTGCTCTCATTTCTGGCTGGCTCGCTTGCTCTAATATCTGGCTCGCTCGCTTGCTCTCATGTCTGTCTCACTCTCTTTTATGTCTCGTTTGCATATCTGGCTCGCTCGCTTGCTCTCATATCTGGCTTGCTCGCTCACTCTCATATCTGGCTTGCTCGCTTGCTCTCATATTCGGCTCGCTCGCTTGCTCTCATATCTGGCTCGCTCGCTTGCTCTCTTGTCTGGCTCGCTCTCTTATCTGGCTCGCTCGCATATCTGGCTCGCTCGCTCTCAAATCTGGCTCGCTCGCTTGCTCTCATATCTGGCTAGCTCGCTTGCTCTCTTGTCTTGCTCGCTCTCTTATCTGGCTCGCTCGCTCTCATATCTGGCTGGCTCGCTTGCTCTCATATCTGGCTCGCTCGCTTGCTCTCTTGTCTGGCTCGCTCTCTTATCTGGCTTGCTCGCTAGCATATCTGGCTCGCACGCTTGCTCTCTTGTCTGGCTTGCTCTCTTATCTGGCTCGCTCGCTCTCATATCTGGCTCGCTCGCTTGCTCTCATGTCTGGCTCGCTCTCATATCTGGCTTTCTCGCTTGCTCTCTTGTCTGGCTCGCTCTCTTATCTGGCTCGCTCGCATACCTGGCTCGCTCGCTCTCACATCTAGCTGGCTCGCTTGCTCTCATATCTGGCTCGCTCGCATACCTGGCTCGCTCGCTCTCACATCTGGCTGGCTCGCTTGCTCTCATTTCTGGCTGGCTCGCTTGCTCTCATATCTGGCTCACTCGCTTGCTCTCTTGTCTGTCTCGCTCTCTTTTATGGCTCGCTCGCATATCTGGCTCGCTCGCTCTCAAATCTGGCTCGCTCGCTTGCTCTCATATCTGGCTTAATCGCTTGCTCTCATATCCGGCTCGCTCGCTTGCTCTCATATCTGGCTCGCTCGCTTGCTCTCTTGTCTGGCTCGCTCTCTTATCTGGCTCGCTCGCATATCTGGCTCGCTCGCTCTCACATCTAGCTGGCTCGCTTGCTCTCATATCTGGCTCGCTTGCTCTCTTGTCTGGCTCGCTCTCTTATCTGGCTCGCTCTTATATCTGCCTTGCTAGCTCGCTCTCATATCTGGCTCGCTCGCTTGCTCTCTTGTCTGTCTCGCTCTCTTTTAAGGCTCGCTCGCATATCTGGCTAGCTTGCTCTCACATCTGGCTGTCTCGCTTGCTCTCATTTCTGGCTGGCTCGCTTGCTCTAATATCTGGCTCGCTCGCTTGCTCTCATGTCTGTCTCACTCTCTTTTATGTCTCGTTTGCATATCTGGCTCACTCGCTTGCTCTCATATCTGGCTTGCTCGCTCACTCTCATATCTGGCTTGCTCGCTTGCTCTCATATTCGGCTCGCTCGCTTGCTCTCATATCTGGCTCGCTCGCTTGCTCTCTTGTCTGGCTCGCTCTCTTATCTGGCTCGCTCGCATATCTGGCTCGCTCGCTCTCAAATCTGGCTCGCTCGCTTGCTCTCATATCTGGCTAGCTCGCTTGCTCTCTTGTCTTGCTCGCTCTCTTATCTGGCTCGCTCGCTCTCATATCTGGCTGGCTCGCTTGCTCTCATATCTGGCTCGCTCGCTTGCTCTCTTGTCTGGCTCGCTCTCTTATCTGGCTTGCTCGCTAGCATATCTGGCTCGCACGCTTGCTCTCTTGTCTGGCTTGCTCTCTTATCTGGCTCGCTCGCTCTCATATCTGGCTCGCTCGCTTGCTCTCATGTCTGGCTCGCTCTCATATCTGGCTTTCTCGCTTGCTCTCTTGTCTGGCTCGCTCTCTTATCTGGCTCGCTCGCATACCTGGCTCGCTCGCTCTCACATCTAGCTGGCTCGCTTGCTCTCATATCTGGCTCGCTCGCATACCTGGCTCGCTCGCTCTCACATCTGGCTGGCTCGCTTGCTCTCATTTCTGGCTGGCTCGCTTGCTCTCATATCTGGCTCACTCGCTTGCTCTCTTGTCTGTCTCGCTCTCTTTTATGGCTCGCTCGCATATCTGGCTCGCTCGCTCTCAAATCTGGCTCGCTCGCTTGCTCTCATATCTGGCTTAATCGCTTGCTCTCATATCCGGCTCGCTCGCTTGCTCTCATATCTGGCTCGCTCGCTTGCTCTCTTATCTGGCTCGCTCTCTTATCTGGCTCGCTCGCATATCTGGCTCGCTCGCTCTCACATCTAGCTGGCTCGCTTGCTCTCATATCTGGCTCGCTTGCTCTCTTGTCTGGCTCGCTCTCTTATCTGGCTCGCTCTTATATCTGCCTTGCTAGCTCGCTCTCATATCTGGCTCGCTCGCTTGCTCTCTTGTCTGTCTCGCTCTCTTTTAAGGCTCGCTCGCATATCTGGCTAGCTTGCTCTCACATCTGGCTTGCTCGCTTGCTCTCTTGTCTGGCTCGCTCTCTTATCTGGCTCGCTCGCATATCTGGCTCGCTCGCTCTCACATCTAGCTGGCTCGCTTGCTCTCATATCTGGCTCGCCTGCTCTCTTGTCTGGCTTGCTCTCTTATCTGGCTCGCTTGCTTTCATATCTGGCTCGCTCGCTTGCTCTCATGTCTGGCTCGCTCGCTTGCTCTCATGTCTGGCTCGCTCGCTCTCATATCTGGCTTTCTCGCTTGCTCTCTTGTCTGGCTCGCTCTCTTATCTGGCTCGCTCGCATATCTGGCTCGCTCGCATATCTGGCTCGCTCGCTCTCATTTCTGGCTGTCTCGCTTGCTCTCATTTCTGGCTGGCTCGCTTGCTCTAATATCTGGCTCGCTCGCTTGCTCTCATGTCTGTCTCACTCTCTTTTATGTCTCGTTTGCATATCTGGCTCGCTCGCTTGCTCTCATATCTGGCTTGCTCGCTCACTCTCATATCTGGCTTGCTTGCTTGCTCTCATATTCGGCTCGCTCGCTTGCTCTCATATCTGGCTCGCTCGCTTGCTCTCTTGTCTGGCTCGCTCTCTTATCTGGCTCGCTCGCTCGCATATCTGGCTCGCTCGCTCTCATGTCTGGCTCGCTCGCTCTCATATCTGGCTGGTTCGCTTGCTCTCATATCTGGCTCGCTCGCTTGCTCTCTTGTCTGGCTCGCTCTCTTATCTGGCTTGCTCGCTAGCATATCTGGCTCGCACGCTTGCTCTCTTGTCTTGCTTGCTCTCTTATCTGTCTCGCTCTCACATCTGGCTCGCTCGCTTGCTCTCATATCTGGCTCGCTCGCTTGCTCTCTTGTCTGGCTCGCTCTCTTATCTGGCTTGCTCGCTAGCATATCTGGCTCGCACGCTTGCTCTCTTATCTGGCTCGATCGCTCTCTTATCTGGCTCGCTCGCTCTCATATCTGGCTCGCTCGCTTGCTCTTATGTCTGGCTCGCTCTCATATCTGGCTTTCTCGCTTGCTCTCTTGTCTGGCTCGCTCTCTTATCTGGCTCGCTCGCATACCTGGCTCGCTCGCTCTCACATCTAGCTGGCTCGCTTGCTCTCATATCTGGCTCGCTCGCATACCTGGCTCGCTCGCTCTCACATCTGGCTGGCTCGCTTGCTCTCATTTCTGTCTGGCTCGCTTGCTCTCATATCTGGCTCGCTCGCTTGCTCTCTTGTCTGTCTCGCTCTCTTTTATGGCTCGCTCGCATATCTGGCTCGCTCGCTCTCAAATCTGGCTCGCTCGCTTGCTCTCATATCTGGCTTGCTCGCTTGCTCTCATATCCGGCTCGCTCGCTTGCTCTCATATCTGGCTCGCTCGCTTGCTCTCTTGTCTGGCTCGCTCTCTTATCTGGCTCGCTCGCATATCTGGCTCGCTCGCTCTCACATCTAGCTGGCTCGCTTGCTCTCATATCTGGCTCGCTTGCTCTCTTGTCTGGCTCGCTCTCTTATCTGGCTCGCTCTTATATCTGCCTTGCTAGCTCGCTCTCATATCTGGCTCGCTCGCTTGCTCTCTTGTCTGTCTCGCTCTCTTTTATGGCTCGCTCGCATATCTGGCTAGCTTGCTCTCACATCTGGCTCGCTCGCTTGCTCTCTTGTCTGGCTCGCTCTCTTATCTGGCTCGCTCGCTCGCATATCTGGCTCGCTCGCTCTCATGTCTGGCTCGCTCGCTCTCATATCTGGCTGGTTCGCTTGCTCTCATATCTGGCTCGCTCGCTTGCTCTCTTGTCTGGCTCACTCTCTTATCTGGCTTGCTCGCTAGCATATCTGGCTCGCACGCTTGCTCTCTTGTCTTGCTTGCTCTCTTATCTGTCTCGCTCTCACATCTGGCTCGCTCGCTTGCTCTCATATCTGGCTCGCTCTCTTGCTCTCTTGTCTGGCTCGCTCTCTTATCTGGCTCGCTCGCATATCTGGCTCGCTCGCTCTCAAATCTGGCTCGCTCGCTTGCTCTCATATCTGGCTAGCTCGCTTGCTCTCTTGTCTTGCTCGCTCTCTTATCTGGTTCGCTCGCTCTCATATCTGGCTGGCTCGCTTGCTCTCATATCTGGCTCGCTCGCTTGCTCTCTTGTCTGGCTCGCTCTCTTATCTGGTTTGCTTGCTTGCATATCTGGCTCGCACGCTTGCTCTCTTGTCTGGCTTGCTCTCTTATCTGGCTCGCTCGCTTTCATATCTGGCTCGCTCGCTTGCTCTCATGTCTGGCTCGCTCGCTTGCTCTCATGTCTGGCTCGCTCGCTCTCATATCTGGCTTTCTCGCTTGCTCTCTTGTCTGGCTCGCTCTCTTATCTGGCTCGCTCGCATATCTGGCTCGCTCGCATATCTGGCTCGCTCGCTCTCACATCTGGCTGTCTCGCTTGCTCTCATTTCTGGCTGGCTCGCTTGCTCTAATATCTGGCTCGCTCGCTTGCTCTCATGTCTGTCTCACTCTCTTTTATGTCTCGTTTGCATATCTGGCTCGCTCGCTTGCTCTCATATCTGGCTTGCTCGCTCACTCTCATATCTGGCTTGCTCGCTTGCTCTCATATTCGGCTCGCTCGCTTGCTCTCATATCTGGCTCGCTCGCTTGCTCTCTTGTCTGGCTCGCTCTCTTATCTGGCTCGCTCGCATATCTGGCTCGCTCGCTCTCAAATCTGGCTCGCTCGCTTGCTCTCATATCTGGCTAGCTCGCTTGCTCTCTTGTCTTGCTCGCTCTCTTATCTGGCTCGCTCGCTCTCATATCTGGCTGGCTCGCTTGCTCTCATATCTGGCTCGCTCGCTTGCTCTCTTGTCTGGCTCGCTCTCTTATCTGGCTTGCTCGCTAGCATATCTGGCTCGCACGCTTGCTCTCTTGTCTGGCTTGCTCTCTTATCTGGCTCGCTCGCTCTCATATCTGGCTCGCTCGCTTGCTCTCATGTCTGGCTCGCTCTCATATCTGGCTTTCTCGCTTGCTCTCTTGTCTGGCTCGCTCTCTTATCTGGCTCGCTCGCATACCTGGCTCGCTCGCTCTCACATCTAGCTGGCTCGCTTGCTCTCATATCTGGCTCGCTCGCATACCTGGCTCGCTCGCTCTCACATCTGGCTGGCTCGCTTGCTCTCATTTCTGGCTGGCTCGCTTGCTCTCATATCTGGCTCACTCGCTTGCTCTCTTGTCTGTCTCGCTCTCTTTTATGGCTCGCTCGCATATCTGGCTCGCTCGCTCTCAAATCTGGCTCGCTCGCTTGCTCTCATATCTGGCTTAATCGCTTGCTCTCATATCCGGCTCGCTCGCTTGCTCTCATATCTGGCTCGCTCGCTTGCTCTCTTGTCTGGCTCGCTCTCTTATCTGGCTCGCTCGCATATCTGGCTCGCTCGCTCTCACATCTAGCTGGCTCGCTTGCTCTCATATCTGACTCGCTTGCTCTCTTGTCTGGCTCGCTCTCTTATCTGGCTCGCTCTTATATCTGCCTTGCTAGCTCGCTCTCATATCTGGCTCGCTCGCTTGCTCTCTTGTCTGTCTCGCTCTCTTTTAAGGCTCGCTCGCATATCTGGCTAGCTTGCTCTCACATCTGGCTGTCTCGCTTGCTCTCATTTCTGGCTGGCTCGCTTGCTCTAATATCTGGCTCGCTCGCTTGCTCTCATGTCTGTCTCACTCTCTTTTATGTCTCGTTTGCATATCTGGCTCACTCGCTTGCTCTCATATCTGGCTTGCTCGCTCACTCTCATATCTGGCTTGCTCGCTTGCTCTCATATTCGGCTCGCTCGCTTGCTCTCATATCTGGCTCGCTCGCTTGCTCTCTTGTCTGGCTCGCTCTCTTATCTGGCTCGCTCGCATATCTGGCTCGCTCGCTCTCAAATCTGGCTCGCTCGCTTGCTCTCATATCTGGCTAGCTCGCTTGCTCTCTTGTCTTGCTCGCTCTCTTATCTGGCTCGCTCGCTCTCATATCTGGCTGGCTCGCTTGCTCTCATATCTGGCTCGCTCGCTTGCTCTCTTGTCTGGCTCGCTCTCTTATCTGGCTTGCTCGCTAGCATATCTGGCTCGCACGCTTGCTCTCTTGTCTGGCTTGCTCTCTTATCTGGCTCGCTCGCTCTCATATCTGGCTCGCTCGCTTGCTCTCATGTCTGGCTCGCTCTCATATCTGGCTTTCTCGCTTGCTCTCTTGTCTGGCTCGCTCTCTTATCTGGCTCGCTCGCATACCTGGCTCGCTCGCTCTCACATCTAGCTGGCTCGCTTGCTCTCATATCTGGCTCGCTCGCATACCTGGCTCGCTCGCTCTCACATCTGGCTGGCTCGCTTGCTCTCATTTCTGGCTGGCTCGCATGCTCTCATATCTGGCTCACTCGCTTGCTCTCTTGTCTGTCTCGCTCTCTTTTATGGCTCGCTCGCATATCTGGCTCGCTCGCTCTCAAATCTGGCTCGCTCGCTTGCTCTCATATCTGGCTTAATCGCTTGCTCTCATATCCGGCTCGCTCGCTTGCTCTCATATCTGGCTCGCTCGCTTGCTCTCTTATCTGGCTCGCTCTCTTATCTGGCTCGCTCGCATATCTGGCTCGCTCGCTCTCACATCTAGCTGGCTCGCTTGCTCTCATATCTGGCTCGCTTGCTCTCTTGTCTGGCTCGCTCTCTTATCTGGCTCGCTCTTATATCTGCCTTGCTAGCTCGCTCTCATATCTGGCTCGCTCGCTTGCTCTCTTGTCTGTCTCGCTCTCTTTTAAGGCTCGCTCGCATATCTGGCTAGCTTGCTCTCACATCTGGCTTGCTCGCTTGCTCTCTTGTCTGGCTCGCTCTCTTATCTGGCTCGCTCGCATATCTGGCTCGCTCGCTCTCACATCTAGCTGGCTCGCTTGCTCTCATATCTGGCTCGCCTGCTCTCTTGTCTGGCTCGCTCTCTTATCTGGCTCGCTCTTATATCTGCCTTGCTAGCTCGCTCTCATATCTGGCTCGCTCGCTTGCTCTCTTGTCTGTCTCGCTCTCTTTTAAGGCTCGCTCGCATATCTGGCTAGCTTGCTCTCACATCTGGCTTGCTCGCTTGCTCTCTTGTCTGGCTCGCTCTCTTATCTGGCTCGCTCGCTCGCATATCTGGCTCGCTCGCTCTCATGTCTGGCTCGCTCGCTCTCATATCTGGCTTGCTCGCTTGCTCTCATATTTGGCTCGCTCGCATACTTTCATATCTGGCTCGCTCGCTTGCTCTCTTGTCTGGCTCACTCTCTTATCTGGCTCACTCTCTTATCTGGTTCGCTCGCATATCTGGCTCGCTCACTCTCAAATCTGGCTCGCTCGCTTGCTCTCATTTGATACTGGGTTTAGGATCTGCATAGGAAACACACACACACACAAGCACACACTTACCTGTGTTGCCTGCTGACGCCTCCTTGGCTGTCCCCAAACGGTATAAAACCAACAGCCACGGGAAGCTGTAAGGATAGAGGACATACCTGCATCCTATTGGACTCACTTGTCTTGGTTAAATCCAACTTATTTGACAACCTATGGTGCTGCTACTTCTGCTCATGGCAGTGCTGCTTCTGACAAGGCTGTTCTTTGGTGGGCCTAGGCGACATCACAATCTCCATGGTTACATACACAACAAAGGTCAGATGTTGTTTACACCTGGCCATGCCAGTGGTATTGAGTAGCATATCCCAGTGCTAAGGGTCCTGGGTGCAACAATCTTTCAATGGGGAATAGCCGCACTGAGTTTGTCAAGTGCACCCATGTTTGCAACTCCAACAATACACACATATGTATGTGTGTATGTGTGTATGTGTGTATGTGTGTATGTGTGTATGTCTATCTATCTATCTATCTATCCACCCATCTATCTCTATATATATTTATCTCTCTCTCTCTCTCTATATGTATATATATATATATAATTTTTTTTCTTTTAAATATATATATATATATATATATATATATGTATATACATATAGAGAGAGAGAGAGATGGAAATACTTTTTTAAACATGTTTTCACCTCATGTTTTCCTTCTTTCCTATGCTGCTGCTTCTTATTTTTCTTCTTTTTCAGACCCTATCATTGCACTATTGCTTATTCAATACCACCAGCAGATGGAGACACTATATTACAACATTAGTTGTGAGCAGCAGTTTGTACAAACAAATGCCTCATAGCTGATGTCCTATCCACCTAGGCACATAGGCACCACCTATTGTCTATTGCCTGCAGTAGGGGCCCACTGGACTAGCCAGCAAGCAGCTGCAGCAAATAAACAGATAATCTTTCTTTCCAACACTGAAACCTGGTGGTGCATTTAATATATGCTATCAGATAGGGGACATATCAGATATTAAACTGATATAAACAGACACCACATTTGATACCAGACAAAAGGATGGATGAGAAGTGATAACTGTGAAAGGGGAGGAACCAACGCTGTCCCCTTTACATGCACCATCATTACTTGTAGGAAGGGAGGCTGGCTGGCAGCCTCCCATACACACTCTGGCTGGGTGGCAGTCTCCCACCAGTACACACAGCAGACCCTAAACCCATATCATTATTGCTAAGCAGGAAGATGGGAGTCCATTTCACTCTGATGGACCATTTTTAAATGCAATCCATAACCTGGCTTTGGCAGGAACCCTTCTTACTCCTCCTACTTGCATTTGATACTGGGTTTAGGATCTGCATAGGAAACACACACACACACACACACACACACACACACATACAAGCACACACTTACCTGTGTTGCCTGCTGACGCCTCCTTGGCTGTCCCCAAACGGTATAAAACCAACAGCCACGGGAAGCTGTAAGGATAGAGGACATACCTGCATCCTATTGGACTCACTTGTCTTGGTTAAATCCAACTTATTTGACAACCTATGGTGCTGCTACTTCTGCTCATGGCAGTGCTGCTTCTGACAAGGCTGTTCTTTGGTGGGCCTAGGCGACATCACAATCTCCATGGTTACATACACAACAAAAGGTCAGATGTTGTTTACACCTGGCCATGCCAGTGGTATTGAGTAGCATATCCCAGTGCTAAGGGTCCTGGGTGCAACAATCTTTCAATGGGGAATAGCCGCACTGAGTTTGTCAAGTGCACCCATGTTTGCAACTCCAACAATACACACATATGTATGTATGTATGTATGTGTGTATGTGTGTATGTGTGTATGTATGTCTATCTATCTATCTATCTATCCACCCATCTATCTCTATATATATTTATCTCTCTCTCTCTATATGTATATATATATATATATATATATATATATATATATATATATAATTTTTTTCTTTTAAATATATATATATATATATATATATATATATATATATATATGTATATACATATATATAGAGAGAGAGAGATGGAAATACTTTTTTAAACATGTTTTCACCTCATTTTTACCTTCTTTTTTTCTTCTCTCCATGTTTTCCTTCTTTCCTATGCTGCTGCTTCTTATTTTTCTTCTTTTTCAGACCCTATCATTGCACTATTGCTTATTCAATACCACCAGCAGATGGAGACACTATATTACAACATTAGTTGTGAGCAGCAGTTTGTACAAACAAATGCCTCATAGCTGATGTCCTATCCACCTAGGCACATAGGCACCACCTATTGTCTATTGCATGCAGTAGGGGCCCACTGGACTAGCCAGCAAGCAGCTGCAGCAAATAAACAGATAATCTTTCTTTCCAACACTGAAACCTGGTGGTGCATTTAATATATGCTATCAGATAGGGGACATATCAGATATTAAACTGATATAAACAGACACCACATTTGATACCAGCCAAAGGGAAGGATGAGAAGTGATAACTGTGAAAGGGGAGGAACCAACGCTGTCCCCTTCACATGCACCATCATTACTTGTAGGAAGGGAGGCTGGCTGGCAGCCTCCCATACACACTCTGGCTGGGTGGCAGTCACCCACCAGTACACACAGCAGACCCTAAACCCATATCACTATTGCTAAGCAGGAAGATGGGAGTCCATTTCACTCTGATGGACCATTTTTAAATGCAATCCATAACCTGGCTTTGGCAGGAACCCTTCTTACTCCTCCTACTTGCATTTGATACTGGGTTTAGGATCTGCATAGGAAACACACACACACACACACACACACACATACAAGCACACACTTACCTGTGTTGCCTGCTGACGCCTCCTTGGCTGTCCCCAAACGGTATAAAACCAACAGCCACGGGAAGCTGTAAGGATAGAGGACATACCTGCATCCTATTGGACTCACTTGTCTTGGTTAAATCCAACTTATTTGACAACCTATGGTGCTGCTACCTCTGCTCATGGCAGTGCTGCTTCTGACAAGGCTGTTCTTTGGTGGGCCTAGGCGACATCACAATCTCCATGGTTACATACACAACAAAGGTCAGATGTTGTTTACACCTGGCCATGCCAGTGGTATTGAGTAGCATATCCCAGTGCTAAGGGTCCTGGGTGCAACAATCTTTCAATGGGGAATAGCCGCACTGAGTTTGTCAAGTGCACCCATGTTTGCAACTCCAACAATACACACATATGTATGTATGTATATATGTGTGTATGTGTGTATGTGTGTTTGTATGTCTATCTATCTATCCACCCATCTATCTCTATATATATTTATCTCTCTCTCTCTCTCTATATGTATATATATATATATATATATATATATATATATAATTTTTTTTTCTTTTAAATATATATATATATATATATATATATATATATATATGTATATACATATATAGAGAGAGAGAGAGATGGAAATACTTTTTTAAACATGTTTTCACCTCATTTTTACCTTCTTTTTTTCTTCTCTCCATGTTTTCCTTCTTTCCTATGCTGCTGCTTCTTATTTTTCTTCTTTTTCAGACCCTATCATTGCACTATTGCTTATTCAATACCACCAGCAGATGGAGACACTATATTACAACATTAGTTGTGAGCAGCAGTTTGTACAAACAAATGCCTCATAGCTGATGTCCTATCCACCTAGGCACATAGGCACCACCTATTGTCTATTGCCTGCAGTAGGGGCCCACTGGACTAGCCAGCAAGCAGCTGTAGCAAATAAACAGATAATCTTTCTTTCCAACACTGAAACCTGGTGGTGCATTTAATATATGCTATCAGATAGGGGACATATCAGATATTAAACTGATATAAACAGACACCACATTTGATACCAGCCAAAAAGAAGGATGAGAAGTGATAACTGTGAAAGGGGAGGAACCAACGCTGTCCCCTTCACATGCACCATCATTACTTGTAGGAAGGGAGGCTGGCTGGCAGCCTCCCATACACACTCTGGCTGGGTGGCAGTCACCCACCAGTACACACAGCAGACCCTAAACCCATATCATTATTGCTAAGCAGGAAGATGGGAGTCCATTTCACTCTGATGGACCATTTTTAAATGCAATCCATAACCTGGCTTTGGCAGGAACCCTTCTTACTCCTCCTACTTGCATTTGATACTGGGTTTAGGATCTGCATAGGAAACACACACACACACACACATACAAGCACACACTTACCTGTGTTGCCTGCTGACGCCTCCTTGGCTGTCCCCAAACGGTATAAAACCAACAGCCACGGGAAGCTGTAAGGATAGAGGACATACCTGCATCCTATTGGACTCACTTGTCTTGGTTAAATCCAACTTATTTGACAACCTATGGTGCTGCTACTTCTGCTCATGGCAGTGCTGCTTCTGACAAGGCTGTTCTTTGGTGGGCCTAGGCGACATCACAATCTCCATGGTTACATACACAACAAAGGTCAGATGTTGTTTACACCTGGCCATGCCAGTGGTATTGAGTAGCATATCCCAGTGCTAAGGGTCCTGGGTGCAACAATCTTTCAATGGGGAATAGCCGCACTGAGTTTGTCAAGTGCACCCATGTTTGCAACTCCAACAATACACACATATGTGTGTATGTGTGTATGTGTGTATGTGTGTATGTGTGTATGTATGTCTATCTATCTATCTATCTATCTATCTATCCACCCATCTATCTCTATATATATTTATCTCTCTCTCTCTATATATATGTATATATATATATATATATATATATATATAAATTTTTTTTCTTTTAAATATATATATATATATATATATATATATATATGTATATACATATAGAGAGAGAGAGAGAGATGGAAATACTTTTTTAAACATGTTTTCACCTCATTTTTACCTTCTTTTTTCTTCTCTCCATGTTTTCCTTCTTTCCTATGCTTCTGCTTCTTATTTTTCTTCTTTTTCAGACCCTATCATTGCACTATTGCTTATTCAATACCACCAGCAGATGGAGACACTATATTACAACATTAGTTGTGAGCAGCAGTTTGTACAAACAAATGCCTCATAGCTGATGTCCTATCCACCTAGGCACATAGGCACCACCTATTGTCTATTGCCTGCAGTAGGGGCCCACTGGACTAGCCAGCAAGCAGCTGCAGCAAATAAACAGATAATCTTTCTTTCCAACACTGAAACCTGGTGGTGCATTAAATATATGCTATCAGATAGGGGACATATCAGATATTAAACTGATATAAACAGACACCACATTTGATACCAGCCAAAAGGAAGGATGAGAAGTGATAACTGTGAAAGGGGAGGAACCAACGCTGTCCCCTTCACATGCACCATCATTACTTGTAGGAAGGGAGGCTGGCTGGCAGCCTCCCATACACACTCTGGCTGGGTGGCAGTCACCCACCAGTACACACAGCAGACCCTAAACCCATATCATTATTGCTAAGCAGGAAGATGGGAGTCCATTTCACTCTGATGGACCATTTTTAAATGCAATCCATAACCTGGCTTTGGCAGGAACCCTTCTTACTCCTCCTACTTGCATTTGATACTGGGTTTAGGATCTGCATAGGAAACACACACACACATACAAGCACACACTTACCTGTGTTGCCTGCTGACGCCTCCTTGGCTGTCCCCAAACGGTATAAAACCAACAGCCACGGGAAGCTGTAAGGATAGAGGACATACCTGCATCCTATTGGACTCACTTGTCTTGGTTAAATCCAACTTATTTGACAACCTATGGTGCTGCTACTTCTGCTCATGGCAGTGCTGCTTCTGACAAGGCTGTTCTTTGGTGGGCCTAGGCGACATCACAATCTCCATGGTTACATACACAACAAAGGTCAGATGTTGTTTACACCTGGCCATGCCAGTGGTATTGAGTAGCATATCCCAGTGCTAAGGGTCCTGGGTGCAACAATCTTTCAATGGGGAATAGCCGCACTGAGTTTGTCAAGTGCACCCATGTTTGCAACTCCAACAATACACACATATGTGTGTATGTGTGTATGTGTGTATGTGTATGTGTGTATGTGTGTATGTATGTCTATCTATCTATCTATCCACCCATCTATCTCTATATATATTTATCTCTCTCTCTCTATATATATGTATATATATATATATATATATATATATATATATATATATATATAAAATTTTTTTCTTTTAAATATATATATATATATATATATATATATATATGTATATACATATAGAGAGAGAGAGAGATGGAAATACTTTTTTAAACATGTTTTCACCTCATTTTTACCTTCTTTTTTTCTTCTCTCCATGTTCTCCTTCTTTCCTATGCTGCTGCTTCTTATTTTTCTTCTTTTTCAGACCCTATCATTGCACTATTGCTTATTCAATACCACCAGCAGATGGAGACACTATATTACAACATTAGTTGTGAGCAGCAGTTTGTACAAACAAATGCCTCATAGCTGATGTCCTATCTACCTAGGCACATAGGCACCACTTATTGTCTTTTGCCTGCAGTAGGGACCCACTGGACTAGCCAGCAAGCAGCTGCAGCAGCAAATAAACAGGTAATCTTTCTTTCCAACACTGAAACCTGGTGGTGCACTTAATATATGCTACCAGATAGGGGACATATCAGATATTAAACTGATATAAACAGACACCACATTTGATACCAGCCAAAAGGAAGGATGAGAAGTGATAACTGTGAAAGGGGAGGAACCAACGCTGTCCCCTTCACATGCACCATCACTACTTGTAGGAAGGGAGGCTGGCTGGCAGCCTCCCATACACACTCTGGCTGGGTGGCAGTCACCCACCAGTACACACAGCAGACCCTAAACCCATATCATTATTGCTAAGCAGGAAGATGGGAGTCCATTTCACTCTGATGGACCATTTTTAAATGCAATCCATAACCTGGCTTTGGCAGGAACCCTTCTTACTCCTCCTACTTGCATTTGATACTGGGTTTAGGATCTGCATAGGAAACACACACACACACACACAAGCACACACTTACCTGTGTTGCCTGCTGACGCCTCCTTGGCTGTCCCCAAACGGTATAAAACCAACAGCCACGGGAAGCTGTAAGGATAGAGGACATACCTGCATCCTATTGGACTCACTTGTCTTGGTTAAATCCAACTTATTTGACAACCTATGGTGCTGCTACTTCTGCTCATGGCAGTGCTGCTTCTGACAAGGCTGTTCTTTGGTGGGCCTAGGCGACATCACAATCTCCATGGTTACATACACAACAAAGGTCAGATGTTGTTTACACCTGGCCATGCCAGTGGTATTGAGTAGCATATCCCAGTGCTAAGGGTCCTGGGTGCAACAATCTTTCAATGGGGAATAGCCGCACTGAGTTTGTCAAGTGCACCCATGTTTGCAACTCCAACAATACACACGTATGTATGTATGTATGTATGTATGTATGTATGTATGTATGTGTATCTATCTATCTATCTATCTATCTATCTATCCACCCATCTATCTCTATATATATTTATCTCTCTCTCTCTCTCTATATGTATATATATATATATACATATAATTTTTTTTTCTTTTAAATATATATATATATATATATATATATATATATATATATATATATATGTGTATACATATAGAGAGAGAGAGATGGAAATACTTTTTTAAACATGTTTTCACCTCATTTTTACCTTCTTTTTTTCTTCTCTCCATGTTTTCCTTCTTTCCTATGCTGCTGCTTCTTATTTTTCTTCTTTTTCAGACCCTATCATTGCACTATTGCTTATTCAATACCACCAGCAGATGGAGACACTATATTACAACATTAGTTGTGAGCAGCAGTTTGTACAAACAAATGCCTCATAGCTGATGTCCTATCCACCTAGGCACATAGGCACTACCTATTGTCTATTGCCTGCAGTAGGGACCCACTGGACTAGACAGCAAGCAGCTGCAGCAAATAAACAGATAATCTTTCTTTCCAACACTGAAACCTGGTGGTGCATTTAATATATGCTATCAGATAGGGGACATATCAGATATTAAACTGATATAAACAGACACCACATTTGATACCAGCCAAAAGGAAGGATGAGAAGTGATAACTGTGAAAGGGGAGGAACCAACGCTGTCCCCTTCACATGCACCATCATTACTTGTAGGAAGGGAGGCTGGCTGGCAGCCTCCCATACACACTCTGGCTGGGTGGCAGTCACCCACCAGTACACACAGCAGACCCTAAACCCATATCATTATTGCTAAGCAGGAAGATGGGAGTCCATTTCACTCTGATGGACCATTTTTAAATGCAATCCATAACCTGGCTTTGGCAGGAACCCTTCTTACTCCTCCTACTTGCATTTGATACTGGGTTTAGGATCTGCATAGGAAACACACACACACACACACACACACATACAAGCACACACTTACCTGTGTTGCCTGCTGACGCCTCCTTGGCTGTCCCCAAACGGTATAAAACCAACAGCCACGGGAAGCTGTAAGGATAGAGGACATACCTGCATCCTATTGGACTCACTTGTCTTGGTTAAATCCAACTTATTTGACAACCTATGGTGCTGCTACTTCTGCTCATGGCAGTGCTGCTTCTGACAAGGCTGTTCTTTGGTGGGCCTAGGCGACATCACAATCTCCATGGTTACATACACAACAAAGGTCAGATGTTGTTTACACCTGGCCATGCCAGTGGTATTGAGTAGCATATCCCAGTGCTAAGGGTCCTGGGTGCAACAATCTTTCAATGGGGAATAGCCGCACTGAGTTTGTCAAGTGCACCCATGTTTGCAACTCCAACAATACACACATATGTATGTATGTATGTATGTATGTATGTGTGTATGTGTGTATGTGTGTATGTGTGTATGTGTGTATGTGTGTATGTGTGTATGTGTGTATGTGTGTATGTATGTCTATCTATCTATCTATCTATCCACCCATCTATCTCTATATATATTTATCTCTCTCTCTCTCTCTCTCTCTATATGTATATATATATATAATTTTTTTTTCTTTTAAATATATATATATATATATATATATATATGTATATACATATAGAGAGAGAGAGAGAGATGGAAATACTTTTTTAAACATGTTTTCACCTCATTTTTACCTTCTTTTTTTCTTCTCTCCATGTTTTCCTTCTTTCCTATGCTGCTGCTTCTTATTTTTCTTCTTTTTCAGACCCTATCCTTGCACTATTGCTTATTCAATACCACCAGCAGATGGAGACACTATATTACAACATTAGTTGTGAGCAGCAGTTTGTACAAACAAATGCCTCATAGCTGATGTCCTATCCACCTAGGCACATAGGCACCACCTATTGTCTATTGCCTGCAGTAGGGGCCCACTGGACTAGCCAGCAAGCAGCTGCAGCAAATAAACAGATAATCTTTCTTTCCAACACTGAAACCTGGTGGTGCATTTAATATATGCTATCAGATAGGGGACATATCAGATATTAAACTGATATAAACAGACACCACATTTGATACCAGCCAAAAGGAAGGATGAGAAGTGATAACTGTGAAAGGGGAGGAACCAACGCTGTCCCCTTCACATGCACCATCACTACTTGTAGGAAGGGAGGCTGGCTGGCAGCCTCCCATACACACTCTGGCTGGGTGGCAGTCACCCACCAGTACACACAGCAGACCCTAAACCCATATCATTATTGCTAAGCAGGAAGATGGGAGTCCATTTCACTCTGATGGACCATTTTTAAATGCAATCCATAACCTGGCTTTGGCAGGAACCCTTCTTACTCCTCCTACTTGCATTTGATACTGGGTTTAGGATCTGCATAGGAAACACACACACACACACACATACACACACACACATACAAGCACACACTTACCTGTGTTGCCTGCTGACGCCTCCTTGGCTGTCCCCAAACGGTATAAAACCAACAGCCACGGGAAGCTGTAAGTATAGAGGACATACCTGCATCCTATTGGACTCACTTGTCTTGGTTAAATCCAACTTATTTGACAACCTATGGTGCTGCTACTTCTGCTCATGGCAGTGCTGCTTCTGACAAGGCTGTTCTTTGGTGGGCCTAGGCGACATCACAATCTCCATGGTTACATACACAACAAAGGTCAGATGTTGTTTACACCTGGCCATGCCAGTGGTATTGAGTAGCATATCCCAGTGCTAAGGGTCCTGGGTGCAACAATCTTTCAATGGGGAATAGCCGCACTGAGTTTGTCAAGTGCACCCATGTTTGCAACTCCAACAATATACACGTATGTATGTATGTGTATCTATGTGTATCTATCTATCTATCTATCTATCCACCCATCTATCTCTATATATATTTATCTCTCTCTCTCTCTCTCTATATGTATATATATATATATATATATATATAATTTTTTTTTCTTTTAAATATATATATATATATATATATGTGTGTGTATACATATAGAGAGAGAGAGATGGAAATACTTTTTTAAACATGTTTTCACCTCATTTTTACCTTCTTTTTTTCTTCTCTCCATGTTTTCCTTCTTTCCTATGCTGCTGCTTCTTATTTTTCTTCTTTTTCAAACCCTATCATTGCACTATTGCTTATTCAATACCACCAGCAGATGGAGACACTATATTACAACATTAGTTGTGAGCAGCAGTTTGTACAAACAAATGCCTCATAGCTGATGTCCTATCCACCTAGGCACATAGGCACCACCTATTGTCTTTTGCCTGCAGTAGGGGCCCACTGGACTAGCCAGCAAGCAGCTGCAGCTGCAGCAAATAAACAGATAACCTTTCTTTCCAACACTGAAACCTGGTGGTGCACTTAATATCTGCTATCAGATAGGGGACATATCAGATATTAAACTGATATAAACAGACACCACATTTGATACCAGCCAAAAGGAAGGATGATAAGTGATAACTGTGAAAGGGGAGGAACCAACGCTGTCCCCTTCACATGCACCATCACTACTTGTAGGAAGGGAGGCTGGCTGGCAGCCTCCCATACACACTCTGGCTGGGTGGCAGTCACCCACCAGTACACACAGCAGACCCTAAACCCATATCATTATTGCTAAGCAGGAAGATGGGAGTCCATTTCACTCTGATGGACCATTTTTAAATGCAATCCATAACCTGGCTTTGGCAGGAACCCTTCTTACTCCTCCTACTTGCATTTGATACTGGGTTTAGGATCTGCATAGGAAACACACACACACACACACACACACAAGCACACACTTACATGTGTTGCCTGCTGACGCCTCCTTGGCTGTCCCCAAACGGTATAAAACCAACAGCCACGGGAAGCTGTAAGGATAGAGGACATACCTGCATCCTATTGGACTCACTTGTCTTGGTTAAATCCAGCTTATTTGACAACCTATGGTGCTGCTGCTTCTGCTCATGGCAGTGCTGCTTCTGACAAGGCTGTTCTTTGGTGGGCCTAGGCGACATCACAATCTCCATGGTTACATACACAACAAAGGTCAGATGTTGTTTACACCTGGCCATGCCAGTGGTATTGAGTAGCACATCATAGTGCTAAGGGTCCTGGATGCAACAATCTTTCAATGGGGAATAGCCGCACTGAGTTTGTCAAGTGCACCCATGTTTGCAACTCCAACAATACACACATATTTATGTATGTATGTATGTATGTATGTATGTATGTATGTATGTATGTATGTGTATCTATCTATCTATCTATCTATCCACCCATCTATCTCTATATATATTTCTCTCTCTCTCTCTCTCTATATAGATATATTTTTTTTTCTTTTAAATATATATATATATATATATATATATATATATATATACATATATAGAGAGAGAGATGGAAATACTTTTTTAAACATGTTTTCACCTCATTTTTACCTTCTTTTTTTTTCTTCTCTCCATGTTTTCCTTCTTTCCTCCTTTTTTCCTATGCTGCTGCTTCTTCTTTTTCAGACCCTATCATTGCACTATTGCTTATTCAATACCACCAGCAGATGGAGACACTATATTACAACATTAGTTGTGAGCAGCAGTTTGTACAAACAAATGCCTCATAGCTGATGTCCTATCCACCTAGGCACATAGGCACTACCTATTGTCTATTGCCTGCAGTAGGGACCCACTGGACTAGACAGCAAGCAGCTGCAGCAAATAAACAGATAATCTTTCTTTCCAACACTGAAACCTGGTGGTGCATTTAATATATGCTATCAGATAGGGGACATATCAGATATTAAACTGATATAAACAGACACCACATTTGATACCAGCCAAAAGGAAGGATGAGAAGTGATAACTGTGAAAGGGGAGGAACCAACGCTGTCCCCTTCACATGCACCATCATTACTTGTAGGAAGGGAGGCTGGCTGGCAGCCTCCCATACACACTCTGGCTGGGTGGCAGTCACCCACCAGTACACACAGCAGACCCTAAACCCATATCATTATTGCTAAGCAGGAAGATGGGAGTCCATTTCACTCTGATGGACCATTTTTAAATGCAATCCATAACCTGGCTTTGGCAGGAACCCTTCTTACTCCTCCTACTTGCATTTGATACTGGGTTTAGGATCTGCATAGGAAACACACACACACACACACACAAGCACACACTTACCTGTGTTGCCTGCTGACGCCTCCTTGGCTGTCCCCAAACGGTATAAAACCAACAGCCATGGGAAGCTGTAAGGATAGAGAACATACCTGCATCCTATTGGACTCACTTGTCTTGGTTAAATCCAACTTATTTGACAAACTATGGTGCTGCTACTTCTGCTCATGGCAGTGCTGCTTCTGACAAGGCTGTTCTTTGGTGAGCCTAGGCGACATCACAATCTCCATGGTTACATACACAACAAAGGTCAGATGTTGTTTACACCTGGCCATGCCAGTGGTATTGAGTAGCATATCACAGTGCTAAGGGTCCTGGGTGCAACAATCTTTCAATGGGGAATAGCCGCACTGAGTTTGTCAAGTGCACCCATGTTTGCAACTCCAACAATACACACATATCTATGTATGTGTGTATGTGTGTATGTGTATCTCTCTATCTATCTATCTATCTATCTATCTATCCACCCATCTATCTCTATATATATTTATCTCTCTCTCTCTATATGTATATATGTATATATATAATTTTTTTTTCTTTTAAATATATATATACATATAGAGAGAGAGAGAGATGGAAATACTTTCTTAAACATGTTTTCACCTCATTTTTACCTTCTTTTTTTTCTTCTCTCCATGTTTTCCTTCTTTCCTCCTTTTTTCATATGCTGCTGCTTCTTATTTTTCTTCTTTTTCAGACCCTATCATTGCACTATTGCTTATTCAATACCACCAGCAGATGGAGACACTATATTACAACATTAGTTGTGAGCAGCAGTTTGTACAAACAAATGCCTCATAGCTGATGTCCTATCCACCTAGGCACATAGGCACCACCTATTGTCTTTTGCCTGCAGTAGGGACCCACTGGACTAGCCAGCAAGCAGCTGCAGCAGCAAATAAACAGGTAATCTTTCTTTCCAACACTGAAACCTGGTGGTGCACTTAATATATGCTACCAGATAGGGGACATATCAGATATTAAACTGATATAAACAGACACCACATTTGATACCAGCCAAAAGGAAGGATGATAAGTGATAACTGTGAAAGGGGAGGAACCAACGCTGTCCCCTTCACATGCACCATCACTACTTGTAGGAAGGGAGGCTGGCTGGCAGCCTCCCATACACACTCTGGCTGGGTGGCAGTCACCCACCAGTACACACAGCAGACCCTAAACCCATATCATTATTGCTAAGCAGGAAGATGGGAGTCCATTTCACTCTGATGGACCATTTTTAAATGCAATCCATAACCTGGCTTTGGCAGGAACCCTTCTTACTCCTCCTACTTGCATTTGATACTGGGTTTAGGATCTGCATAGGAAACACACACACACACACAAGCACACACTTACCTGTGTTGCCTGCTGACGCCTCCTTGGCTGTCCCCAAACGTTATAAAACCAACAGCCACGGGAAGCTGTAAGGATAGAGGACATACCTGCATCCTATTGGACTCACTTGTCTTGGTTAAATCCAACTTATTTGACAACCTATGGTGCTGCTACTTCTGCTCATGGCAGTGCTGCTTCTGACAAGGCTGTTCTTTGGTGGGCCTAGGCGACATCACAATCTCCATGGTTACATACACAACAAAGGTCAGATGTTGTTTACACCTGGCCATGCCAGTGGTATTGAGTAGCATATCCCAGTGCTAAGGGTCCTGGGTGCAACAATCTTTCAATGGGGAATAGCCGCACTGAGTTTGTCAAGTGCACCCATGTTTGCAACTCCAACAATACACACGTATGTATGTATGTATGTATGTATGTATGTATGTGTATCTATCTATCTATCCACCCATCTATCTCTATATATATTTATCTCTCTCTCTCTCTATATGTATATATATATATATATATATATATATATATAATTTTTTTTTCTTTTAAATATATATATATATATATATATATATATATATGTGTATACATATATAGAGAGAGAGATGGAAATACTTTTTTAAACATGTTTTCACCTCATTTTTACCTTCTTTTTTTCTTCTCTCCATGTTTTCCTTCTTTCCTATGCTGCTGCTGCTTCTTATTTTTCTTCTTTTTCAAACCCTATCATTGCACTATTGCTTATTCAATACCACCAGCAGATGGAGACACTATATTACAACATTAGTTGTGAGCAGCAGTTTGTACAAACAAATGCCTCATAGCTGATGTCCTATCCACCTAGGCACCACCTATTGTCTTTTGCCTGCAGTAGGGGCCCACTGGACTAGCCAGCAAGCAGCTGCAGCTGCAGCAAATAAACAGATAACCTTTCTTTCCAACACTGAAACCTGGTGGTGCACTTAATATCTGCTATCAGATAGGGGACATATCAGATATTAAACTGATATAAACAGACACCACATTTGATACCAGCCAAAAGGAAGGATGATAAGTGATAACTGTGAAAGGGGAGGAACCAACGCTGTCCCCTTCACATGCACCATCACTACTTGTAGGAAGGGAGGCTGGCTGGCAGCCTCCCATACACACTCTGGCTGGGTGGCAGTCACCCACCAGTACACACAGCAGACCCTAAACCCATATCATTATTGCTAAGCAGGAAGATGGGAGTCCATTTCACTCTGATGGACCATTTTTAAATGCAATCCATAACCTGGCTTTGGCAGGAACCCTTCTTACTCCTCCTACTTGCATTTGATACTGGGTTTAGGATCTGCATAGGAAACACACACACACACACACACACACACACACACACAAGCACACACTTACATGTGTTGCCTGCTGACGCCTCCTTGGCTGTCCCCAAACGGTATAAAACCAACAGCCACGGGAAGCTGTAAGGATAGAGGACATACCTGCATCCTATTGGACTCACTTGTCTTGGTTAAATCCAGCTTATTTGACAACCTATGGTGCTGCTGCTTCTGCTCATGGCAGTGCTGCTTCTGACAAGGCTGTTCTTTGGTGGGCCTAGGCGACATCACAATCTCCATGGTTACATACACAACAAAGGTCAGATGTTATTTACACCTGGCCATGCCAGTGGTATTGAGTAGCACATCACAGTGCTAAGGGTCCTGGATGCAACAATCTTTCAATGGGGAATAGCCGCACTGAGTTTGTCAAGTGCACCCATGTTTGCAACTCCAACAATACACACATATTTATGTATGTATGTATGTATGTATGTATGTATGTATGTATGTATGTATGTGTATCTATCTATCTATCTATCTATCTATCCACCCATCTATCTCTATATATATTTATCTCTCTCTCTCTCTATATATATATATTTTTTTTTTCTTTTAAATATATATATATATATATATATATATATATATATATACACATATAGAGAGAGAGATGGAAATACTTTTTTAAACATGTTTTCACCTCATTTTTACCTTCTTTTTTTTTCTTCTCTCCATGTTTTCCTTCTTTCCTCCTTTTTTCCTATGCTGCTGCTTCTTCTTTTTCAGACCCTATCATTGCACTATTGCTTATTCAATACCACCAGCAGATGGAGACACTATATTACAACATTAGTTGTGAGCAGCAGTTTGTACAAACAAATGCCTCATAGCTGATGTCCTATCCAACTAGGCACCACCTATTGTCTTTTGTCTGCAGTAGGGGCCCACTGGACTAACCAACAAGCAGCTGCATCAGCAAATAAACAGGTAATCTTTCTTTCCAACACTGAAACCTGGTGGTGCACTTAATATATGCTACCAGATAGGGGACATATCAGATATTAAACTGATATAAACAGACACCACATTTGATACCAGCCAAAAGGAAGGATGAGAAGTGATAACTGTGAAAGGGGAGGAACCAACGCTGTCCCCTTCACATGCACCATCACTACTTGTAGGAAGGGAGGCTGGCTGGCAGCCTCCCATACACACTCTGGCTGGGTGGCAGTCACCCACCAGTACACACAGCAGACCCTAAACCCATATCATTATTGCTAAGCAGGAAGATGGGAGTCCATTTCACTCTGATGGACCATTTTTAAATGCAACCCATAACCTGGCTTTGGCAGGAACCCTTCTTACTCCTCCTACTTGCATTTGATACTGGATTTAGGATCTGCATAGGAAACACACACACACACACACACACACACACACACAAGCACACACTTACCTGTGTTGCCTGCTGACGCCTCCTTGGCTGTCCCCAAACGGTATAAAACCAACAGCCACGGGAAGCTGTAAGGATAGAGGACATACCTGCATCCTATTGGACTCACTTGTCTTGGTTAAATCCAACTTATTTGACAACCTATGGTGCTGCTACTTCTGCTCATGGCAGTGCTGCTTCTGACAAGGCTGTTCTTTGGTGAGCCTAGGCGACATCACAATCTCCATGGTTACATACACAACAAAGGTCAGATGTTGTTTACACCTGGCCATGCCAGTGGTATTGAGTAGCATATCACAGTGCTAAGGGTCCTGGGTGCAACAATCTTTCAATGGGGAATAGCCGCACTGAGTTTGTCAAGTGCACCCATGTTTGCAACTCCAACAATACACACATATGTATGTATGTATGTATGTATGTATGTGTGTATGTGTGTATGTGTGTATGTGTGTATGTGTGTATGTGTGTATGTATGTCTATCTATCTATCTATCTATCCATCCACCCATCTATCTCTATATATATTTATCTCTCTCTCTATATATGTATATTTATATATATATATATAATTTTTTTTTCTTTTAAATATATATATATATATATATATATATATGTATATACATATAGAGAGAGAGATGGAAATACTTTTTTAAACATGTTTTCACCTCATTTTTACCTTCTTTTTTTCTTCTCTCCATGTTTTCCTTCTTTCCTATGCTGCTGCTTCTTATTTTTCTTCTTTTTCAGACCCTATCATTGCACTATTGCTTATTCAATACCACCAGCAGATGGAGACACTATATTACAACATTAGTTGTGAGCAGCAGTTTGAACAAACAAATGCCTCATAGCTGATGTCCTATCCACCTAGGCACATAGGCACCACCTATTGTCTATTGCCTGCAGTAGGGGCCCACTGGACTAGCCAGCAAGCAGCTGCAGCAAATAAACAGATAATCTTTCTTTCCAACACTGAAACCTGGTGGTGCATTTAATATATGCTATCAGATAGGGGACATATCAGATATTAAACTGATATAAACAGACACCACATTTGATACCAGCCAAAAGGAAGGATGAGAAGTAATAACTGTGAAAGGGGAGGAACCAACGCTGTCCCCTTCACATGCACCATCACTACTTGTAGGAAGGGAGGCTGGCTGGCAGCCTCCCATACACACTCTGGCTGGGTGGCAGTCACCCACCAGTACACACAGCAGACCCTAAACCCATATCATTATTGCTAAGCAGGAAGATGGGAGTCCATTTCACTCTGATGGACCATTTTTAAATGCAATCCATAACCTGGCTTTGGCAGGAACCCTTCTTACTCCTCCTACTTGCATTTGATACTGGGTTTAGGATCTGCATAGGAAACACACACACACACACACACACACACACACACACATACAAGCACACACTTACCTGTGTTGCCTGCTGACGCCTCCTTGGCTGTCCCCAAACGGTATAAAACCAACAGCCACGGGAAGCTGTAAGGATAGAGGACATACCTGCATCCTATTGGACTCACTTGTCTTGGTTAAATCCAACTTATTTGACAACCTATGGTGCTGCTACTTCTGCTCATGGCAGTGCTGCTTCTGACAAGGCTGTTCTTTGGTGGGCCTAGGCGACATCACAATCTCCATGGTTACATACACAACAAAGGTCAGATGTTTTTTACACCTGGCCATGCCAGTGGTATTGAGTAGCATATCCCAGTGCTAAGGGTCCTGGGTGCAACAATCTTTCAATGGGGAATAGCCGCACTGAGTTTGTCAAGTGCACCCATGTTTGCAACTCCAACAATACACACATATGTATGTATGTATGTATGTATGTGTGTATGTGTGTATGTGTGTATGTGTGTATGTATGTCTATCTATCTACCCATCTATCTCTATATATATTTATCTCTCTCTCTCTCTCTCTCTCTATATGTATATATATATATATATAATTTTTTTTTCTTTTAAATATATATATATATATATATATATATATATATATATATATATATATGTATATACATATAGAGAGAGAGAGAGATGGAAATACTTTTTTAAACATGTTTTCACCTCATTTTTACCTTCTTTTTTTCTTCTCTCCATGTTTTCCTTCTTTCCTATGCTGCTGCTTCTTATTTTTCTTCTTTTTCAAACCCTATCATTGCACTATTGCTTATTCAATACCACCAGCAGATGGAGACACTATATTACAACATTAGTTGTGAGCAGCAGTTTGTACAAACAAATGCCTCATAGCTGATGTCCTATCCACCTAGGCACATAGGCACCACCTATTGTCTTTTGCCTGCAGTAGGGGCCCACTGGACTAGCCAGCAAGCAGCTGCAGCTGCAGCAAATAAACAGATAACCTTTCTTTCCAACACTGAAACCTGGTGGTGCACTTAATATCTGCTATCAGATAGGGGACATATCAGATATTAAACTGATATAAACAGACACCACATTTGATACCAGCCAAAAGGAAGGATGATAAGTGATAACTGTGAAAGGGGAGGAACCAACGCTGTCCCCTTCACATGCACCATCACTACTTGTAGGAAGGGAGGCTGGCTGGCAGCCTCCCATACACACTCTGGCTGGGTGGCAGTCACCCACCAGTACACACAGCAGACCCTAAACCCATATCATTATTGCTAAGCAGGAAGATGGGAGTCCATTTCACTCTGATGGACCATTTTTAAATGCAATCCATAACCTGGCTTTGGCAGGAACCCTTCTTACTCCTCCTACTTGCATTTGATACTGGGTTTAGGATCTGCATAGGAAACACACACACACACACACACACACAAGCACACACTTACATGTGTTGCCTGCTGACGCCTCCTTGGCTGTCCCCAAACGGTATAAAACCAACAGCCACGGGAAGCTGTAAGGATAGAGGACATACCTGCATCCTATTGGACTCACTTGTCTTGGTTAAATCCAGCTTATTTGACAACCTATGGTGCTGCTGCTTCTGCTCATGGCAGTGCTGCTTCTGACAAGGCTGTTCTTTGGTGGGCCTAGGCGACATCACAATCTCCATGGTTACATACACAACAAAGGTCAGATGTTGTTTACACCTGGCCATGCCAGTGGTATTGAGTAGCATATCCCAGTGCTAAGGGTCCTGGGTGCAACAATCTTTCAATGGGGAATAGCCGCACTGAGTTTGTCAAGTGCACCCATGTTTGCAACTCCAACAATACACATGTATGTATGTATGTATGTATGTATGTATGTGTATCTATCTATCTATCCACCCATCTATCTGTATATATATTTATCTCTCTCTCTCTCTCTATATGTATATATATATATATATATATATATATATATATATATATAATTTTTTTTCTTTTAAATATATATATATATATATGTATATACATATAGAGAGAGAGAGAGATGGAAATACTTTTTTAAACATGTTTTCACCTCATTTTTACCTTCTTTTTTTCTTCTCTCCATGTTTTCCTTCTTTCCTATGCTGCTGCTTCTTATTTTTCTTCTTTTTCAGACCCTATCATTGCACTATTGCTTATTCAATACCACCAGCAGATGGAGACACTATATTACAACATTAGTTGTGAGCAGCAGTTTGTACAAACAAATGCCTCATAGCTGATGTCCTATCCACCTAGGCACATAGGCACCACCTATTGTCTTTTGCCTGCAGTAGGGACCCACTGGACTAGCCAGCAAGCAGCTGCAGCAGCAAATAAACAGGTAATCTTTCTTTCCAACACTGAAACCTGGTGGTGCACTTAAAATATGCTACCAGATAGGGGACATATCAGATATTAAACTGATATAAACAGACACCACATTTGATACCAGCCAAAAGGAATGATGAGAAGTGATAACTGTGAAAGGGGAGGAACCAACGCTGTCCCCTTCACATGCACCATCACTACTTGTAGGAAGGGAGGCTGGCTGGCAGCCTCCCATACACACTCTGGCTGGGTGGCAGTCACCCACCAGTACACACAGCAGACCCTAAACCCATATCATTATTGCTAAGCAGGAAGATGGGAGTCCATTTCACTCTGATGGACCATTTTTAAATGCAATCCATAACCTGGCTTTGGCAGGAACCCTTCTTACTCCTCCTACTAGCATTTGATACTGGGTTTAGGATCTGCATAGGAAACACACACACACACACACACACACACAAGCACACACTTACCTGTGTTGCCTGCTGACGCCTCCTTGGCTGTCCCCAAACGGTATAAAACCAACAGCCACGGGAAGCTGTAAGGATAGAGGACATACCTGCATCCTATTGGACTCACTTGTCTTGGTTAAATCCAACTTATTTGACAACCTATGGTGCTGCTACTTCTGCTCATGGCAGTGCTGCTTCTGACAAGGCTGTTCTTTGGTGGGCCTAGGCGACATCACAATCTCCATGGTTACATACACAACAAAGGTCAGATGTTGTTTACACCTGGCCATGCCAGTGGTATTGAGTAGCATATCCCAGTGCTAAGGGTCCTGGGTGCAACAATCTTTCAATGGGGAATAGCCGCACTGAGTTTGTCAAGTGCACCCATGTTTGCAACTCCAACAATACACACGTATGTATGTATGTATGTATGTATGTATGTGTATCTATCTATCTATCTATCTATCCACCCAACTATCTCTATATATATTTATCTCTCTCTCTCTATATGTATATATATATATATATATATATATATATATATAATTTTTTTTTCTTTTAAATATATATATATATATATATATATATATATGTATATACATATAGAGAGAGAGAGAGATGGAAATACTTTTTTAAACATGTTTTCACCTCATTTTTACCTTCTTTTTTTCTTCTCTCCATGTTTTCCTTCTTTCCTATGCTGCTGCTTCTTATTTTTCTTCTTTTTCAAACCCTATCATTGCACTATTGCTTATTCAATACCACCAGCAGATGGAGACACTATATTACAACATTAGTTGTGAGCAGCAGTTTGTACAAACAAATGCCTCATAGCTGATGTCCTATCCACCTAGGCACATAGGCACCACCTATTGTCTTTTGCCTGCAGTAGGGGCCCACTGGACTAGCCAGCAAGCAGCTGCAGCTGCAGCAAATAAACAGATAACCTTTCTTTCCAACACTAAAACCTGGTGGTGCACTTAATATCTGCTATCAGATAGGGGACATATCAGATATTAAACTGATATAAACAGACACCACATTTGATACCAGCCAAAAGGAAGGATGAGAAGTGATAACTGTGAAAGGGGAGGAACCAACGCTGTCCCCTTCACATGCACCATCACTACTTGTAGGAAGGGAGGCTGGCTGGCAGCCTCCCATACACACTCTGGCTGGGTGGCAGTCACCCACCAGTACACACAGCAGACCCTAAACCCATATCATTATTGCTAAGCAGGAAGATGGGAGTCCATTTCACTCTGATGGACCATTTTTAAATGCAATCCATAACCTGGCTTTGGCAGGAACCCTTCTTACTCCTCCTACTTGCATTTGATACTGGGTTTAGGATCTGCATAGGAAACACACACACACACACACAAGCACACACTTACATGTGTTGCCTGCTGACGCCTCCTTGGCTGTCCCCAAACGGTATAAAACCAACAGCCATGGCAGTGCTGCTTCTGGCAAGGCTGTTCTTTGGTGGGCCTAGGCGACATCACAATCTCCATGGTTACATCCTACTTGCATTTTATACTGGGTTTAGGATCTGCATAGGAAACACACACACACACACACACATACAAGCACACACTTACCTGTGTTGCCTGCTGACGCCTCCTTGGCTGTCCCTAAACGGTATAAAACCAACAGCCACGGGAAGCTGTAAGGATAGAGGACATACCTGCATCCTATTGGACTCACTTGTCTTGGTTAAATCCAACTTATTTGACAACCTATGGTGCTGCTACTTCTGCTCATGGCAGTGCTGCTTTTGACAAGGCTGTTCTTTGGTGGGCCTAGGCGACATCACAATCTCCATGGTTACATACACAACAAAGGTCAGATGTTGTTTACACCTGGCCATGCCAGTGGTATTGAGTAGCATATCCCAGTGCTAAGGGTCCTGGGTGCAACAATCTTTCAATGGGGAATAGCCGCACTGAGTTTGTCAAGTGCACCCATGTTTGCAACTCCAACAATACACACATATGTATGTATGTATGTATGTATGTGTGTATGTGTGTATGTGTGTATGTGTGTATGTATGTCTATCTATCTATCTATCCACCCATCTATCTCTATATATATTTATCTCTCTCTCTCTCTATATATATGTATATATATATATATATATATATATTTTTTTTTTTCTTTTAAATATATATATTTGCTCTTTCTGAGTGTTGCTGTGTAAGAGGGGGCGTGAAAGAGGAGTTTCAAAAACTGTGATTATCTGTTGTGCGGAGTGAATCTGTGGAGTGGGTGCGACTGCCTATAGCCCACATTCTTATTTTGGGTAAGTTTTTCTCTTTTGCACATAGTGGGATAACTGTTAGAGTTTAAACACCCTTTTTCATTTTTTTTTTTTTCTCTGTTCCACCTCTAGGGGGAGGAGGAGTAGATTGGGCACAGGTGTATAAATCTTAGCTTGGGACTCTTATTGAGAGCTTGCTCTTTCTGAGTGTTGCTGTGTAAGAGGGGGCGTGAAAGAGGAGTTTCAAAAACTGTGATTATCTGTTGTGCGGAGTGAATCTGTGGAGTGGGTGCGACTGCCTATAGCCCACATTCTTATTTTGGGTAAGTTTTTCTCTTTTGCACATAGTGGGATAACTGTTAGAGTTTAAACACCCTTTTTCATTTTTTTTTTTTTTTTTTCTCTGTTCCACCTCTAGGGGGAGGAGGAGTAGATTGGGCACAGGTGTATAAATCTTAGCTTGGGACTCTTATTGAGAGCTTGCTCTTTCTGAGTGTTGCTGTGTAAGAGGGGGCGTGAAAGAGGAGTTTCAAAAACTGGAGTTTGAAAGCAGGAGGTTGAGATCGCTGTGAGTTTTAATTTTTGAACCCACAAGGTCTACAAAAAATTTTAAGTGTCATTTTGACTGTCTGTTTTTTCCTATACATTTGTGAAATCCCCATAATTAGATGGCCTCCATGTTGGAAAATGCAGTCCAATGTACATCCTGTTCAATGTATGCAATCCTTGAACAGCAGTTTGAGGGTGCATATTGTTGTGCGAGATGTGTGCTAGTTGTCCGTTTGGAAGCCCAGATCCTGCATCTAGAGGGGCGACTGGCAACAATGAGAAGCATTAACAACATGGAGAGGAGTCTCCTGCTCACTGAGCAGGCACTCTCGGGAATAGAGGTGGGGGAGGACAGTGGGACGGAGTTGCAGGACAGTCAGGCAGTTAGCTGGGTTACAGTTAGAAAGAGGGGTAGGGGAAAAAGTGTCAGGGAGGCTAGTCCTGAACTGGCACACCCCAACAAGTTTGCCCGCTTGGCAGATGAGGGGGATGCCATTACAGAGCTAGCAGAACTGCAGCAGGATACCGCCTCTGACCGCCAGGGGGGTGTCTGCTCCAGTAAGGAGGGAGGGAGGAGTACAGGGCAGGCCAGACAGGTACTAGTGGTGGGGGACTCAATTATTAGGGGGACAGACAGGGCAATCTGTCACAAAGACCGGGATCGCCGAACAGTGTGCTGTCTGCCTGGCGCACGAGTTCGGCACATCGCGGATCGGGTTGACAGGTTGTTGGGCGGGGCTGGAGAGGACCCAGCAGTCATGGTACATATTGGCACCAATGACAAAGTAAGAGGTAGGTGGAGTGTCCTTAAAAATGATTTCAGGGACTTAGGCCGCAAGCTTAAGGCAAGGACCTCCAAGGTAGTCTTTTCTGAAATACTACCAGTACCACGAGCCGCACCAGAGAGGCAGCGGGAGATCAGGGAGGTAAACAAGTGGCTCAGAAGCTGGTGTAGGAAGGAAGGGTTTGGGTTCATGGAGAACTGGGCTGACTTCGCTGTCGGTTACCGGCTCTACCGTAGGGACGGGCTGCACCTCAATGGGGAGGGTGCAGCTTTGCTTGGGGAGAAGATGGCTAGAAGGGTGGAGGAGTGTTTAAACTAGGGACTTGGGGGGAGGGAACCTACAGCAAAGAGGGGGAAGATAGTGTAGATAGAGAGGTGGGAATTATAAATGTACCTGGGGGTGGAGCGGAGGGAGGGGTTAGAATAGTTAATAGGAATAGGCTTCATAGGAAAATAAAACTTACACCCTTGAATCCCATTAACCCCAATAACATAAAGGATGGAAATGTAAAGTGTATGTTCACAAATGCCAGAAGCCTAGCAAATAAAATGGGGGAGCTTGAGGCCTTGATACTGGAGGAACATATTGATATAGTTGGGGTCACTGAGACATGGCTGGACTCCTCGCATGACTGGGCTGTCAATCTGCAGGGGTTTACATTGTTTCGCAAGGATAGAATGAACAGAAAAGGTGGTGGAGTCTGTCTGTATGTAAGAAGTGGTATGAAAGTCAGTGTGAACGATGCCATAGTGTGTGATGATTCTGAGGATGTGGAATCATTGTGGGTAGAATTACAAAAGGAGGGAAATACTGAAAAAATAATATTTGGGGTAATCTACAGACCCCCTAATATCACTGAAGAGATAGAAGTTCGGCTTCATAAACAAATAGAGAGGGCCGCCCGGGCAGGTACAGTGGTAATAATGGGAGATTTTAACTATCCAGATATAGATTGGGGTCCGGGGTTGGCTAAAACTACAAAGGGGCGACAATTCCTAAATTTATTGCAGGATAATTTTATGGGCCAGTTTGTGGAGGACCCAACAAGAAGTGATGCCTTGTTGGATCTGATCATTTCCAACAACGCAGAGCTGGTTGGTAATGTAACTGTGCGGGAAAACCTTGGTAATAGCGACCACAATATAGTTACTTTTGACTTAAAATGTAGAAAACAAAGACAGGCGGGGAAGGCAAAAACATATAACTTTAAAAAGGCAAATTTCCCTGGGCTGAGGGCTGCACTACAGGACATAGACTGGGGGGAGGTGTTCTCAAATACTGATACAGAAGGTAAATGGGACATCTTTAAATCAACTCTAAATAACTATACAGCTAAATATATACCAAAGGGGAACAAATATAAACGATTAAAACTAAATCCTACATGGCTGACACATGATGTTAAAAGAGCAATAAACAGCAAAAAAAATAGCCTTCAAAAAATACAAATCTGAGGGGTCAGCGATAACATTTAAACAGTACAAGGAGCTTAATAAAATCTGTAAAAATGTAATAAAAACAGCAAAAATTCAAAATGAGAGAAAGGCCAAAGAAAGCAAAACTAATCCTAAATATTTTTTTAGATATATAAATGCAAAAAAAACAAGGACAGAGCATGTAGGACCCCTTAATAATGATAATGGGGAGGTTGTCACAGGCGATCAAGAGAAGGCGGAGCTACTGAATGGGTTCTTTAGTTCTGTATACACTATGGAAGAAGGAGCTGACATTGGCCAGGTCAGTGCTGGTAACACATCATGTAATGTACTGAACTGGCTTAATGTAGAGATGGTACAAGGTAAGTTAAGTGATATAAATGTAAGCAAATCCCCAGGACCGGATGGACTACACCCAAGAGTTCTTAGAGAGGTAAGTTCAGTAATATCTGTACCCCTGTTCATGATATTTAGAGATTCTCTGGTGTCTGGTATTGTGCCAAGGGACTGGCGCAAGGCGAATGTGGTGCCAATCTTCAAAAAGGGCTCTAGGTCTTCCCCAGGAAACTATAGACCGGTAAGTTTAACGTGCATTGTGGGTAAATTGTTTGAAGGACTTATAAGGGATTACATACAGGAATACATAGGGGATAATAGTATTATAAGTGATAGCCAGCATGGGTTTACTAAGGATAGAAGTTGTCAAACCAATCTAATTTGCTTTTATGAAGAGGTGAGTAGAAGCCTTGACAGAGGAATGGCTGTGGATATAGTGTTTCTGGATTTTGCTAAAGCATTTGATACTGTCCCTCATAGACGTCTGACAGGTAAGTTAAGGTCTTTGGGTTTGGAAATTTTAGTTTGTAACTGGATTGAACACTGGCTCATGGATCGTACCCAGAGAGTGGTGGTCAATGATTCGTACTCTGATTGGTCCCCGGTTATTAGTGGTGTACCCCAAGGTTCAGTACTGGGACCGCTGTTGTTTAATTTATTTATCAATGATATAGAGGATGGTATTAACAGCTCTGTTTCTATCTTTGCAGATGACACCAAGCTTTGTAGCACAGTACAGTCTATAGAGGATGTGCATAAGTTACAAGATGACTTGGATAGACTAAGTGTCTGGGCATCCACTTGGCAAATGAGGTTCAATGTGGATAAATGTAAAGTTATGCATCTGGGTACTAATAACCTGCATGCATCGTATGTCTTAGGGGGGATTAAACTGGCAGAGTCACTGGTAGAGAAGGATCTGGGTGTACTTGTAGATCACAGACTACAGAATAGCATGCAATGTCAGGCTGCTGCTTCCAAAGCCGGCAGGATATTGTCATGTATCAAAAGAGGCATGGACTCAAGGGACAGGGACATAATACTCCCCCTTTATAAAGCATTGGTACGGCCTCACCTGGAATATGCTGTTCAGTTTTGGTCACCTGTCCATAAAAGGGACACTGCGGAGTTGGAAAGGGTGCAGAGACGCGCGACTAAACTAATATGGGGCATGGAACATCTTAGCTATGAGGAGCGATTAAAGAGTTACAATTGTTTAGTCTTGAGAAGAGACGTTTAAGGGGGGATATGATAAACGTATATAAGTATATTAATGGCCCATACAAAAAATATGGAGAAAAACTGTTCCAGGTTAAACCCCCCCAAAGGACGAGGGGGCACTCCCTCCGTCTGGAGAAAAAAAAGTTTAGTCTCAAGGGGCGACACGCCTTCTTTACCGTGAGGACTGTGAATTTATGGAACTGTCTACCTCAGGAACTGGTCACAGCAGGAACAATTAACAGCTTTAAAACAGGATTAGATACATTCCTGGAACAAAATAAGATTAATGCTTATGAAGAAATATAAAATCTCATCCCTTCCCCAATATCGCGCCACACCCCTACCCCTTAATTCCCTGGTTGAACTTGATGGACATATGTCTTTTTTCGACCGTACTAACTATGTAACTATGTAACTATGTAATATATATATATATATGTATATACATATATATAGAGAGAGAGATGGAAATACTTTTTTAAACATGTTTTCACCTCATTTTTACCTTCTTTTTTTCTTCTCTCCATGTTTTCCTTCTTTCCTATGCTGCTGCTTCTTATTTTTCTTCTTTTTCAGACCCTATCATTGCACTATTGCTTATTCAATACCACCAGCAGATGGAGACACTATATTACAACATTAGTTGTGAGCAGCAGTTTGTACAAACAAATGCCTCATAGCTGATGTCCTATCCACCTAGGCACATAAGCACCACCTATTGTCTTTTGCCTGCAGTAGGGACCCACTGGACTAGCCAGCAAGCAGCTGCAAATAAACAGGTAATCTTTCTTTCCAACACTGAAACCTGGTGGTGCACTTAAAATATGCTACCAGATAGGGGACATATCAGATATTAAACTGATATAAACAGACACCACATTTGATACCAGCCAAAAGGAAGGATGAGAAGTGATAACTGTGAAAGGGGAGGAACCAACGCTGTCCCCTTCACATGCACCATCACTACTTGTAGGAAGGGAGGCTGGCTGGCAGCCTCCCATACACACTCTGGCTGGGTGGCAGTCACCCACCAGTACACACAGCAGACCCTAAACCCATATCATTATTGCTAAGCAGGAAGATGGGAGTCCATTTCACTCTGATGGACCATTTTTAAATGCAATCCATAACCTGGCTTTGGCAGGAACCCTTCTTACTCCTCCTACTTGCATTTGATACTGGGTTTAGGATCTGCATAGGAAACACACACACACACACACACAAGCACACACTTACCTGTGTTGCCTGCTGACGCCTCCTTGGCTGTCCCCAAACGGTATAAAACCAACAGCCACGGGAAGCTGTAAGGATAGAGGACATACCTGCATCCTATTGGACTCACTTGTCTTGGTTAAATCCAACTTATTTGACAACCTATGGTGCTGCTACTTCTGCTCATGGCAGTGCTGCTTCTGACAAGGCTGTTCTTTGGTGGGCCTAGGCGACATCACAATCTCCATGGTTACATACACAACAAAGGTCAGATGTTGTTTACACCTGGCCATGCCAGTGGTATTGAGTAGCATATCCCAGTGCTAAGGGTCCTGGGTGCAACAATCTTTCAATGGGGAATAGCCGCACTGAGTTTGTCAAGTGCACCCATGTTTGCAACTCCAACAATACACACGTATGTATGTATGTATGTATGTATGTATGTATGTATGTGTATCTATCTATGTGTATCTATCTATCTATCTATCTATCTATCCACCCAACTATCTCTATATATATTTATCTCTCTCTCTCTATATGTATATATATATATATATATATATATATATAATTTTTTTTTCTTTTAAATATATATATATATATATATATATATATATATATATATATATATGTATATACATATAGAGAGAGAGAGAGATGGAAATACTTTTTTAAACATGTTTTCACCTCATTTTTACCTTCTTTTTTTCTTCTCTCCATGTTTTCCTTCTTTCCTATGCTGCTGCTTCTTATTTTTCAAACCCTATCATTGCACTATTGCTTATTCAATACCACCAGCAGATGGAGACACTATATTACAACATTAGTTGTGAGCAGCAGTTTGTACAAACAAATGCCTCATAGCTGATGTCCTATCCACCTAGGCACATAGGCACCACCTATTGTCTTTTGCCTGCAGTAGGGGCCCACTGGACTAGCCAGCAAGCAGCTGCAGCTGCAGCAAATAAACAGATAACCTTTCTTTCCAACACTGAAACCTGGTGGTGCACTTAATATCTGCTATCAGATAGGGGACATATCAGATATTAAACTGATATAAACAGACACCACATTTGATACCAGCCAAAAGGAAGGATGAGAAGTGATAACTGTGAAAGGGGAGGAACCAACGC